>NW_024425119.1:27886942-27967774 GCF_017311325.1 Ursus maritimus
TCTCCCTAACTAAACTCCACACCAAAATTAATTCCAGATGGGGAGCTATTTCAGCAACGTCAACAAAAAAATAAAAGCATAGGATGCGTAGAAGAAAATATTGAAGGGGGGCCTGGGTGACTCTGTCGGTTAAGAGTCTGCCTTCAGCTCAGGTCATGGGATCAAGTCCCACATCATTGGGCTCCCTGATCAGCGGGGAGCCTGCTTCTCCCTCTGCCGCTTCCCCTGTTTGTGCACTCTCACTCTCTCTCTCAAATAAATAAATAAAATCTTAAAAAAAAAAAAGAAAGAAAAAACAAAATATTGAAGAATTTTATTTTATAGTCTCAGACCACAGAAAGTCTTTGTAAACATAATACAAAACTGAAAAGTTATTTTTTTTAAGTCTTATTTAAGAAAAAAAAAAAAAACTGTTCATGAGGAAGGAACCACGCCCAAGCTGTGACTGTCCCTAGGACCCTCCATCAGAGGTAGCAGTACAACAAAGTCCAAATCTTCCAGCTCCTGCTCCCAGAGCACGTCACTATAGCAAGCTTAAAACTGAAGTGCTGATTAAAGAGTTCTTTCAAAACATGCACAGAATTTATAAACTCAGAACACGAATTCAGGGGCGCCTGGGTGGCACAGTGGTTAAGCATCTGCCTTCGGCTCAGGGCGTGATCCCGGAGTCCTGGGATCGAGCCCCACATCAGGCTCCTCTGCTATGAGCCTGCTTCTTCCTCTCCTACTCCCCCTGCTTGTGTTCCCTCTCTCGCTGGCTGTCTCTATCTCTGCCAAATAAACAAATAAAATCTTTAAAAAAAAAAAAGAACATGAATTCAGTTCAAGTTACATAAAAATTCAGGTTTATTCAAGGTGTCAGCAGGGCTGCCATCGCCTAGCTGCCCTTTCTGCGACGCAAGCTACAAGCGGACGCTACTGCACGTGGTTCTTCCTAAGACAGCTGTGGCTTCCACAAGCGGAGGTGGTGGGAGAGGAGAAACAACGGTGAAGGGGAGAACAGTTTCTCATAAGACAACAATTTTTAAATACTAGGAATATATACGTTAAGTAACCAAGGTACAAATAGTTTATGACATGGATGAAAGGCCATGAAATCTGAAAGCATATGTACGTACAGCGACATACACGTGTTTACGTGGCACCGGAAAAACCAGGCTGGGCACACTTCAAGACGGCATCGACTTTAGGATGCTTCATGAGTGTAACAGCCGTGGAAACGGCGGAAGACAGAGCTGATCTGCTTCCTGATTATCCCAGTTTCCATAGAGAATGGTTGAACAGACCATTTCATTCATTATTCACTGATTTGCACTACAGACCTCCTTGTGGGCCAACAAAATAATTTGTGAGAAAATTATAGCCATAGCTTTCCTGAATTGTTGTGAGGTACTTTTTAGAAATGATCATCCATAAAAGGAAGTATTCCATCTACGATGACAGGGTTGAAGTATTTAACTTGGTATCACTGACAATAAAGAAGACTAATATGCACAGATTTATAAAAATCTAGAAACACCCTCTATATCATTAATGGCTTTACTATGTTTGTTTAATCTTTGCTTCCTCACTGTGGTCTCAACACAACCAGTGCTGGAATAGTTATTAAACTTCATGCGTTGGAATATAAACAAAAATGTGATTAAATGGCAATACAGGTCAACCACTCTTCACACCCAAATGTCCTTTGTAGGTTTTAAATATTAATACCAACTTGGATTATTTCTCAAGAACAAATTTTCACTGTACAAAATGGTTCCCAAACTTCCACAAAAACGTGTAAGTTCTCAGTTGAAGGTCTTAACTTCTGAGCTCCACCCCTCTTGAAATAGATCAATTCATTACATAAATCTTCTGATACAAAAGCTTTGAACAAAGAGATGAGGATCGAAGGAACAGAGAATAAGAAACCCATAAGAGGTCCGAGAGTTAACAGAAAAACCCAATTCAAGCACTGGTCACTGCAACATCAGTATCAACAAATGTAAAAGGTTTGAGTCTAGCATTTAGGAGTTTAGAAGGAAGCTGCCCTAGCACATTTGGTTCTAGGGCTGATTGCACTGTATTCGGTTCCTAGAGCTGCCATTTCATCCCCTATAAACATATAATATATTAATATGTTTATAACCTACTTTTAAATGGATAGCAATGACTTAACTACTTTCAATAATAACTGTCCTTCCACTTAAAAAGCATACATTTATTACCTGCTGAATTCCCACTGCATAGGTTTTCAAAAAGAATTCAGAAAATTCGAAGTATTCTTTTGTGACATTTCCTGGGCTTCCATATCTTAAAATACAAAGAGAAAATGTTTAAATACTACAAATTTTTAAAACAAAGCATGCTCACTAGTTTCAATACAGTCCCTTGTTGAAAGATCTATTCTATCTGGGCAGAAAACTAACACTTTCCTCTTTTCCACAAGCCCCAAGATGAAATCAGGATGAGTTTGTACTTAGATTCTGGGCCATACTTAAAATTTCAGACAGAAGCTTCCACCTACTTAAGCAAGAGTTTCTAAAGGGCACATAGTACAAATAAAAATGTTATTATCTGACCTTTTTTAAATAAATGTTTCTACAATTAAATTTGACTAACTTTCCTATGGAGCTGAAGAGCCATGCACCTTCTTGTATGATTCCTACATATTTCCAAGGAGCTACACAATGTCATGTCTCCATTCTTTTTTCACAGAAGACAGAAGGATCCAGAGAAGACTGTCCACATCATTATGATCTCAAAGCCAACAACCACAGTTAAGCCTACCTTAAAACACAGGGTGACTGTTTTTTCTTGCCCACTATGGCTTTTAAAGCCACAAATAATGATCTACTGTGGAGCATTAAGGGGCCTATCCAGCACTGGATATAATACTGAGGTATTGAGCATAAGATCGTAAATCTAATAAACAGAATTACCGTTCGAAGAGACGAGCTACGATATGCAGTGCCCATTTCTTACACTTCCACCAGACTAATTCCGGTCTATCATCCTCATCAATCTGCAGAGTCTCCTAAGAGGACAGAAACACCCAGATTAAATTTCTGAATAAAAGGGTTCATGCGAAAAGCAAAAGCAGAATAAATCTTGTTACAGATTAAATAATATTAAATGTGAGTTTAGATTGCAAATGCAAATTCTTACTTACGGATTGCTAGGTAGGAATTAAATAAGCAAAGTAAATTTCAACTAACTAATGCTGTTGTTCACATTTATCTCCTATCTTCAAAAGGCCTAAATAAGTGGAAAACAAAATACAAGACACCATGTCCCTTGAGGAAACTCTGAGATGACAGAAAGGTTTTACATCTTGATCCGGGTAATAGTAACACAGGTGTGTGTTTGTCAAAATTCACCGATCTGTTCCCTAAGTTCTGTGTATTTTGTATATAAAGTAAACCTCAGGATAATTTGTCCCAAGATACAGATAAAAGAAAGAATACTGCACATTTGAAGACAAGCTTAAATTTAAAACTATGTAATTTAATGTAGTTATTCTGAATAGTTAGAGTTAATTTGATAAGTGACATATAGCATCATTGTTATTACAGATAAAAACGAGACACCATCTTTCACCTATCAAACTGGCAAACTTAGAATTTAATGTAACAGTCTCAGTCCCTATTTATTAAAGCATAAGCCAGAGCAATGTTTCTAGAGAGCACTTTACAAGATCCGTCAAAGCCCTAAACACTTCTAGGAGTTTATCCAAAGAAAATAATCATGTATGTGCATAAAGATTTAACTACATCCTTACAGTTACAACACCAACACCCTAAAGCCACCCAAATGTCCAGCAAATGAAACACTCCACAAAAATGACAGCATAAAAAATATTTGTATGAGATTTTAAGTGAAAATTTCAAAACCGGATCTACATATGCCATTTTTATAAATAAAATGTGGCTGTATATAGACCCAGAGGGAAAAAAAGGACAAAAGAATAAATACCAAGTTTTAAAAATGGTTTTTATCATCTTTAGTAGAATTAAATATAATTATTTTATCATTTTTGCTTATCTGAACTTTATAAAAATTAGTATGTATTACTATTTTTATTACAATATTAATTTTTTTCAAAAAGCAAGCCGGGATAATAAATCGGTCTACCACAAATATCCCAAACCTAATAAACAATTTTTCTCAACAAGAAGCCCTTTCTTACAGGAGGAACCGTCCTGTCAATAATAGTTCGAAAGATCTCCATCCACGCCGTCATGGTTTGGTTATTCACCAGTTGAAGAGGCAATGCATACTGAAAACAGAAGAACACCACCATCAAACAGTAATTCCTCCCCTCCAAAAGAGCCAGCAATTTCATCTATAGTCAAAGGCTGAAATATACGAAATGGCTAACATTTGATGATGAAAACAGTAATCTCATATGGTTTAACCTAAAATTTAACTTAAAATAGGTCTGTAAACATATGCAAATAAATTAAAATTTTGAAAATCTAGGAATATGCATGCCATGAAGTATTTCTCTAGGCTACTTGTTTAAATAAAAAAAAAAAAAACTAATACAGTAAAGTTTCATTTATTCAGCATGAGATTCTAGAAAAGTGACTTTTACCATTTACCCCTTTGTGTCAAGCTTTTCATTTTAACCACTTTTTTCCCAGCTTTATTGAGATACCATTGACATATAACATTGTGTGAGTGTAAAATATACAATGTGATAATCTGATCCACACACACACGCACACACACATATATATAGTGAAATGATTACTAAAATAAGGTCAACACCTCCTATAATTACCTTTTGTAGTGAGAACTCATTTTAACCATTTTAATGAAAATCTTTACCTCATAAAGGTTACTTTCTCTACACGGCAGCATCACATCACGACTAGCGCACTACTGTGGGTCTCCCTGCTACACTGTGAGTTACACTCCCGTAAGACACAAGGCCTCTGCTCCATAAAGTTCAAAACCTGCTACATGCTAAGGACATAACAACAAGTAAGAGGCACAGTCTCTGTCCTCACAAAGCTTACACACTAGTTGGGGAAAACACACATACGAACAAGGAATTATAATATCGTAAGATACAATACAGACAAGAACGGTACAATATTGTTAAAGACACACACAAGAGGATTGCCTCATCCAGGCTGGTAGTATCAAGGACATCTTTCTAGAAGTGACGCACAAGCTGAGACCTGGAGAAAGAGCACGAATTGGCCAGCCATAAAGGACAAGAGTGTTCCAGACAGAATTTCAGAGGCTCAGAATGAGAGAAGGCGTGACCTGTTCATGAAGCTGAAAGAATTCCTGTATGGCCAGAGTGTGAAGTACGAAGGTAAGAATGGTAAAAGATAAGGTGGAGAGATGAAGGGTTTTAGAGACTATGTTAAGAAGTTCCCAGTTTAAGTGCAATGGGGAGTTGTTTGGGCTTGAGACAGGGAGCAGAGGAGGAACAGATTCCAGGTTAGTGGGTGAGGGACGAGGAGTTCACTTCTGGACAAACTGAATTCTGAAGTATGTATGGAATATCCATGTGTCTTGTACACAGTAAACATTTAATAAATGCTACTTACACAAAGTCATTTTAATTGTATCATACTTTTTAAAACAAACTTTTCTGCCTCTTCCTAAATTACCAGACATTAACTTTTTACTTACATTATTATTGTATCGTGCCTCTTGAAGCTGCCTAAATTTTTGCTTCCAGGATTCCCAGAGGGAGCATATTACTTTGGTAGCATATAATAGATCACAAAAACGATTAAAAATGTTGAGGTTCTGCACTGGTTTTTAGGTTTGTAGCAGCATATGTTGAGAGAAAACATTTTAGGTTTTGCCCTCTTAGGAAATCAAACAGAGGTGGAGGCGTTAGGAAAATTATTTCATGAGCCTGTCTTACTTCCTGAATCCTACTATGCTTCTCCCGATGGGAAAGGGATTATCTAGCCTCTGTATAAATGGGATATTACTATATCTAATAGCAAAACATCTCACTGAATAAAAAATGTTTGCCTCTGAGTAAAGTGATTGTCCCCAGGAAAATTTCTGAACAGTGCTTTAATAAAAAGCCAAAGGCACCATGTATCTTCCTTCCCTATTACTTTTAAAAAAGGGTAGGGGGCAGGGGGGTGGAATATAGTTTCCTAGTACTCTAGTTTCTTCTCTCCTCAGATTTACTTCCTCCCCCCTTCTTTCTCCCTGCTAAACTGAAAAAAAAAAATTACCTCAGACCATTCTCTATTAAAAGTTTAAAAGATCAGGGGCGCTGGGTGGTACAGTCAGTTGAGCGTCCTACTCTTGGTTTCCAACTCAGGTCTTGATCTCAGGATCCTGAGATCAAGCCTCCCATTGGACTCCATGCTGAGGGCAGAGTCTGTTGCCTCCCCCTCCTGCCCCTTCCCCCCACGCTTTCTCTCTCTCCCTCTCTAAAATAAATAAATCTTTTTTAAAAAAAGTTTAAAAGAGGAGTCTAAAAATATAAATCTTTATTGAAGCGAAATATTCTGAAACACTACAAAAGTACTTAAAGTGACACGAAGCCAAGAATAAAACCAACCGTCTTGGCTCCCGAGCTCTCTAGCTTGACAACACGACCCTCTTATGTGACTGATCTAATAAAAAAGCATGTAACAGAGGTCTGACTCATTCATCATCAAACACTTTATAGACTGACAACAATTATTCTTCCTCCACCCACATCTAAATAATTTATCCAATCTTTCAAGGATTAAATTTTAAATATTTTTATACTTAAAATATTCCATCTCTGTCCTCTGCTAATTATTTTTTAGACTCTCATATTAATATTCTTGATAGCTTTCAGATAAGAAAAGGAAATATTTTAAATGAAGGAAAGTGAGGTACTAAACCTTCTTTGTTAGCTCTAAATTGGGTCAAATTACAAAGAAACTGTCATCAGTATGATTTCCCAGTAGAAGAGGGACCCTCTTCTTTTCCTTCCTCTTCTCCTTTATAATCCTAACTTAGCAACAGGCAGAATGCTACTGACAGATAAGTCAAGCAATCTGAGGCAGTTAATTACTCCGGTTCTTCCTCACCCAGCACTTCAGACACTGGAGTGAAAGGCACCATCAGTGAATCTCAGCTCTGCCACGAAGATCAATTTGGACAATTAAGGTAATCTCTGTGAGCTTGTTCTCCCATAGGATTTTTTTAAAGAAATACATGTGAGAATATATAATAACTCTTAACAATAACTTACACTTATTAAGCACTTTCCATATGTCAAAAATACAAGGTCCCATATTTATCTTCTGCAACAGAAACTTACCTGAACAAGTGCATAGAAGATTTTCAGAATCTGCTTTTGTAGTAAAACAGAATAATGCGAGGAATCAGGAAGGAGCTGCATGATTTGTTGCTGAATACGAGGCAGAAATATTTGCATTGCTGCTATAAGAGGCTCTCTTTCCTCTGCTTTCTTATATCTACATGAGCAAAGAAGAGAAAAAAATAATTTCTCCCCCTACAAAAGAGCTATAAATAATGAATGAAAACATTTTTTTTTAACTAGATAAAGCTAACAAAACAAAAGCATTCCAAACAATGGCTTACGTTTTTTGTTTGGATTGTCAGAATAAACTTGGAAGAAACTCTGAAAGAGCACATCTCTCTTTTAGGCAGAGAAACCCAAAAAGGGTTAAATTGATTTCAAAGAATTCTAGACTATTTTGCAAATTTCCTAAGTGATTTTTTCCACTACTTAATTTTCATCATACCACAATTCTTCCTATAAAATACAAGTTGATATGCTTGTTTAAATAGACATTCCTATCATATAACAAATAATGTAGGGGGAAAACTTTCTTCTTATCATATGCTAAATTGAAATGTTAAAAATAGTTTGCAAACTTAGGTGCTGTTAGGTTACTTCAATTTCTCCAGATCTCAAATATCTTCTAAAAACTCTACAGAGTCTGAACTAACTAGTTTTTTAAAAGAAAACTACGGGACTCTAAATGCGTAAGGAGCAACCCTCCTGGAAACCAGAAAGCAGTGCTGTTAAATGTGACACTCACTAGTCTCTTACCTCCCCAGCAACTTTTATGGAAAAGAACATCACTAGCAAGGAAACTTTAACATTTTCTATCTTGCATCCAAAAAGTTACATGTTTGGTTTACTTAATAATGTGCTCACTTGAAGAACTCAAATATTAGGGTACTTCTGTATGAGTTTCCAAGGAAAGCTGTTAATAAATGGGCCTCTGAAACTGGCCAATAAATTCAAGACACTCTGCATATCTTATCACTGCCTTAGAGATTAGCAATGTACTTTAGCAGATTAAAGGTTCTCTGAATAACTATAGTAAATAAACAGGTTTGTGCTTAACCCAACATTTCCCAAACTAACCTGATTCTGCAGAACACCCATACAGCACACCTCTCTATGCAATTTAATTCTTTCTAAGTAACACAAGGCTGGTGTCGTCAGCCAATAGAAATCAACTTACTCATATGTCTTCACCAGTTGATACAGACATAATAAACTGCCAAGCCAGCTTCCACTGCTCTGTGATTGCAAGTAATAGTCTATCTTGTCGACTACCGCTGGCCAGTGACCAGGGAAATCGTATTTAATGATGGCACGGAGACACATTGTTAACTGGACTCTATAAGGTGGGGGGAAAAAAGTCCAAAATCTAAGTAGTTATAAATATCAGGTTTCAAACACCTCTAATGTCTTACACAAAGCACTCTAACCCCTATTTACCTATATCACATAGTTACATATCTCGGGCAGGGAAAAAGAACAGTCCTACAAAGAAAAACCTCCTCAGCAGCTCCACTTCCTGAAAATAAACGGAATGGGGAATTTCCTACAATGAACGAAAACTTTCAAATGGGATTATCCTAAATACAGCTTTAGGGGAAAAAATTTAAAAATAAAAATTCATTTAAAAATTTCCAAAAAAAAAAAAAGAAAAAAGAAAGAATGACTCCACCACAGCTCTGCAAAATTTCCCAGCTTGTTAAACCTTTTGTATTTTAGTTACTGTATCCTAAGGGGGAAACAAAACAAAAGTATTGTGTCATTACAACCGGAAAACTTAGCCTAAAAATAGTCAAAGTAGGTAAAACGGAGGCTGCCATAACAGTGGCAAGCATTTGTGTGAGCCTGAACCATCTATTATCAGTTAATAGCCCACACGGTATGCTGCTCCTATCAAAGCTTCCTAAGACGGTAATTTTGTCCTTCAGAATAAGAAACCATATTAGCTGGAAATTCTTGAAGAAGAAAGCTGTTATTCGCAAAGAAATGAAGACAAAAACAAAAAGAAAGACCTAAAACAGAGAGACTGCTCTTTAATAAAACCACAAAGTTTATAAAAGATGTGATCTCATAACGTTTATGTCAGTAACCACTTCCTCAATGGGTTCCCTACTATAATTGGGATTGGAAAAAAAAAAAAAGAGGAAAAAATTTCTCTTCAACAAACTATCAATATGTCCTTATATGGTCATTTGCAAATGGTCAGAAAATGAACCTGACTAAATTAGGATTCCATAATGCCAAAAAAAAAAAAAATTGTGTGTTCAGTTGGCTAATAATTCAATTGCTGAAATGAAACACACAAAATAATGCCTTCTCTTTATGTTACCAAATCCATTTGAAAAATTTCCTTTGCCATACTTTTAAATAAACTTTGAGAATAGTTCTTCAAGAGTGATTACAATTAAGCCTTCAAGACATACAAGAAGCAACTGTCTCATGATAAAGATAAAGGTCTTCTCTTGTGCCCCAGCAGTTGTGCCTAAACAGTAAATATGTCATATTTGTGTGCAATACAACTGAAACTTCTCATTTTCTCAAATTTCATCTTCAGGAGTCCTCCTAGTCCCTTCTTATTCCAAGCAAGCAAAAAATGGCTATGAGCAGCCGTCCTTTCAGACGTTACCATGCAGAAGCAACGCAAGATTCAGAGGGACTTTAAGTGTAAAGATTTTGACAAGACACGGACACACGATGCGACCGTAGGGGAGCCATTGCCAGGTTGGCATGCGGGCACCCACTGAGAATAATGGGTCTTTTCTCCTCTTAACTAACAAAGGAACTACACGAAGAGGAGGTCAATGTTTGCTCTCCTTCCTCGCTGTTCCCCTCACACTTTCTTCCCTATTCCTACTGCTTATGACATAATGTACATTAGACACTCAGGGACAAAGTGTTATCTCATCTCTTGACATTAAACAATTTCATTCCCCTACCTCAGTTTCACCTCTTTCCCTCCTCCATTTTCAACAGAAATCTAATTACGAGCTCACATGGAAAAGAATTTGTGTTTCTTATTTTAAAACTGCAAACTGTTAATGACTCTGCAGCACTTCTGTGCAAGAGGGGAAGCCGCTAGCATTACGTGCACACTTTGACCAAAATTAGACGACAAATTTGGTTCCTCAGTTATAGTAGCCACATTTCAGGTACTCAACAGCCACGTATGTCACGTGTCTAAATATTGGACAGGGTGGATACAGATCTCCATCATCACAGAAAGGTCTACTGGACAGGGCTGCTCTCTAGCATCTAACCTGAATTTTAAAAACCGGAGGCAGTCTTCCAGCTTATACCTACTCCACCCTGTCTTCTCCAAAGAAAAAGATACTCAGTTCATTAAAAAAAAAAATGAATGAAAAGATAGGTAAAGTATAAAGAAAAGTGGTAGGTAAAACTCCCAGGAGTCCATTTCCCTGTACGGGGGAGGGTTGGGGACGGAGCAGATGGTAAAAAGTAAAGAGATCATAACTAAGAACATAGGTTATTTAAATAGCAGGGATTTACATGATTTTAGTTAAATTTTTTAGCCTTAACTCTTTTTTGGCAACTTAGGGCAACTAAATCTTTTCCAAAATGATCTGAGGTAAAGAATTACAGTTGCAAAGACAAGTAAAACAATATTTTTTGAGTGCCCACCTTCATTACTTTTCCTCTTCAGAAATACAAACTTGAGGCTGATGATTAAATCCAACCTCTCCCATCCAAACATTCTGTGCTTCCTACTATTCATATATAGCATAATGTACCTCACTAAATCTGGAGACCGAATTATTCCTTCCACAATGTTATCACGTATTTGCTGGCGATCATTTTCATGAATGTTGAATGGAAATACTGCTTCTCCTGGTGGAGGTTCTCGGTCAGGCCAGTACTGTGTCACCATGTTCTTCAAGTAAATGGCAGCTAAGGTAGAGGGGGAAAAAATGCTAATGTAGCAGTATTGAAAAGATGGCTGTAACTCAGCTTTACAGAGCAGGAAAGGCTAAGCCCTTCACTGCTAAACATGACACTCCACAAAAATGGAAAAATCTTACAATTATAAATTGCCAAATGGGGAACGGAAAATGTACAAGAATTTAAAGTTTCTCTTGAGCTAGTAAAGCAAATCTAAGCAGAAAACATTTCATTAAATCAAGCTTCAGAGCTTACAGGACAGAAAAATGATTTAGGAATCAAGTATATATCCTCAGACTAAACATAAGGTAGTCTAAATGAAACTCTACTATCTGTATTTTGATAGCATAAAGACCATACTGCCCCTGATGCCTAAAGCTGAGTCCACAACAGGTGACATCCCACCGTCCTTCATGTACACGGCTTTTCTTGTTTATCTTCTTTCACTGGCCACTATCCTGCACCACCATAGTTGAAATAGCACTAATTTCTGTCCTACCCTTCTGAAATATTTACCACTTGTAAATAAAAGAATAGGGAAAAAGACATCAACCTTCAAATATCCTTGTAACATCTCAGGAAATTTCTTATCTGCTTATTTCTATCAAAATACAAAATAATTTTGTTCCTATTCTGTTTAACCGTCTTCAATAGTTAGAAAAGGCTTCTGAAAGAAACAAGCTGACATACTTCAGATAGGGTTTTGATAGGCAATGTGAAACTTTCTAACTATCCCAAATGAACACTGAATGTAAATAAATGCTTATTTATAACACCAGATACATTCATATACATAATATATAAGAATGAAGAGATAGGATCTGCAAAGCATTTTAACTTTCTTCCCTTGAGTTTCTCCTCTCCCTTCTTCCCCCACCTCACCTTCAACCCAATTTTACATAAAACTAAACTGGTTCACAGAAGCATTACATGACACAGAATAAACCAACATGTTCTACACTGGCTATAATACAACTGAAATGTAATGAAATTATGAACTTGACAAACAGCAAGATAGAGACATGGTAAAATTGTGGACTTATTTATAATACAGTCATTAAATACCATTAATTTTACCACTAAAAAATATTTTTTTATTGGGCACCATACAAGATGGCCTGCATGAAAGGCACACTAGTTTGTGTATGTTAAAATAAATCCTCAGGGCTCCTGGGTGGCTCAGTCAGTTGAGCGTCTGCCTTCGGCTCAGGCCAAGGTCTCAGGGTCCTGGGATTGAGCCCCATGTGAGCCTCCCAGCTGGGCAGGGAGCCTGCTTTTTTCTCTGCCTCTACACACCCCCAACTTGTGCACGCTCTCCCTCTCTCTCTCAAATAAGTAAAATCTTTTTTTAAAAAAAGTTCTTAAAAAAACAGAATAAAGTAAAATAAATCCTCAATTAGAGGCACCTGGGTGGCTTAGTTGGTTAAGCATCTGACTCTTGATTTCAGCTCAGGTCATGATCTCAGGGTCCTGAGACTGAGCCCCCCATTGAGCTCCATGCTCAGTGAAGAGTCTGCTTGTCCCTCTCCCTCCCCACTTTGTGCTCACACACACATGCTCTCTCTCTCAGATAAATAAAATCTTTTTTAAAAATTAAATAAATCCTCAATTAGTTAAGATAAAATTGAATTTACATTAAGTTAATAGGAGAGTATTAATTTCTCTTATGGATAATCATGGATTGCTAAGAATAATGAAGAAAAAGTACCAAAGATAATTTGAACTATCAATAATCTAAAAACCTCCCTTTAATCATTTAATTACAGTGATCTATCTAACCATTTGCCAGAGCTAACAAAACACAAATATCGTCTTAATCCAGTCATATGGAAATTATTAAACTTTTTCTGCAAAATCCACCATTCCAAGCATCTTAAGTTTAAATTTTACCTTCTAAAGCATACACACAGTTCTCTCCTTCTCAAGCACAACAAATCATCACTTAAGCCCTATGCTCTGGATCCAGACTCACAACTACACAGGTCAGTCGATCCCATAACCTCAACGGGAAAAGGATGCCAGTGAGAACTCACTGAAGCACAATGCTGTGCTTTCTGAGTTGATGTTTCTAAGCTTTTCCATTTTTCATTGTAATTTGGTAGACCCTCTCTCTCTTATTGGTTTAATCCGTTAAAGGCTAAGAAACTGAATAGTGTATGTAAATTATATCCAAAACAAGATTATACAGATTCTGAGTAAGAGCCAAGGAGCTTCCTACATATAAGACACATGAGCTTTAATGAAAGAGTTTCTTGTAATGCTTCTGGACTGATCAGAGGCATCTTTCCAGTTTTTTCTAGGGTCTATATTCTAGAACAAGGTTAACCTTAAAGAATTTGTGAATAATTTGGCTATAAAGCTGAATTTTTACATCCCTCCCTACCCATCTTTTAAAAATATATACAAAAAGTCAGAACAAAAATCAAGCAACTTGCACAAAACAGAACCCATGCTATTTTTCAAATGAGGGTCCCCACATCAGTCAACAATAATGACTTCATCAGGTCTAATGTAACACCCAACCCTCAACTACCACTTTTATGTATTTACTTTTTAATCCTTTTTTTAAAAGATTTTATTTTTAAGCAATCTCCACACCGAACGTGGGGCTCAAACTTATAACCCTGAGATCAAGAGTCACATGCTCTATCGACTGGGCCAGCCATGTGCACCTCAACTACCACCTTTAAGTTCAAACTACTTTTCTGCTCATAACAACTCCAAAATGTACTAAAGAAACTACATTTCTGAAACTAGGTTTACATATATTAGAGGGTCTCCCCACAGGCAAGGAGTAAAAAACTAGAAACAAAGTCACCTGAGAGATTCTTAATCATAACTATACTAAATTTAAGATGGGCTCCTTTCTCTGTACATTACATAATAATATTAATAATGTTATTATGGATCTTAATATCTCAAAAGGAAAATAACAGAACATCTAAATTTATTTTGTTTTGCTTGCCAATATCAAAATATTACATTTTTTTTCCTATTTCTTCACAGTAAGGTAATAAGGGACACTCACTAATGAGCTCGATTGATGGTAGCAGGAATATTTTAGGATTGCTAACAAGCCAAGAAATCAAGAATTGAATATTCTGCAGAACTATGTCTTTCCACTAAATATTAGCATAATTTGTTTACAGTTTTATGCAGGCTGACTTTTTTTTAAAAGCAAAGATCACACCATTCTTTTTTAAATGTCAAGATAAAATGATAAATTACCTGTCTGGGTGTCGCCATATGGTTTTTGGGGCATCTTTGTATTTTAATAATACATTAAATAGGACAGAAAATTTATAAGTTTAGGATAGATACAATGTAGAATTTTATACTGTGTATTTCAGATTCAATGATAAAATGGATGCTCTAAGAGAGAAAACTGTTCTATTAAAAAATTAACCACCAAGATAAACTCTGTCCTATAACTAACAGATTTGAAATCTACATAAATTATGAAGAAAAATTGCCTACAAGTGCTATTTACATTTCATATCAAAACTTAGTTATCTAAGTTATTAAGATTCAAAGTTGTATAGAGGATATGAGGAACCTAGCATTATAGCAGGGTTGATACAAAAAGTAAGCAAAAGCAACTTGGTGAGAAGATTCAAAATTCTAAATGTTAATATCGTTAATATCCATTGACCCAGCATCCCCATTTCTTATCATTTATTCTATGAAAATATTCCCACAAGTATCCAGAGATAAATGTCCAAGGATCCTGATTATAGCTTTGCCTCTATCAACAATGATAACAAAAATGGACAGTGAAGGAAATATCCATCAATACCAAATTATTTAAATAAACTATAGTAGTTCTGCACAAAGAAATAATGAACAATTGTTATAAAGAATAAAGTACATGTATATGCATATATACGGATATGGAACAGCCCCCCAAGGGTATATCGTCCAATGGAAGAAAAAAGTTATAAAATACCATGTAGAACCCCTGAAACAAATAACACATTATATGTTAAAAAAAAAAAAAAAAAACCACCATGTAATATAAAAACAGATTTTTGTTACATTTTAAAACCATCTTATCTATAAGAAAAAAGGAATTGGAGAACCTTGCACCAAAGCTGACAGCAGCTATCTGTGGGGATGTAATCAAGGCAATCCAATGAGTTTTTGTAATGTTTATATGTCATGTAAAGAAGACATACTAAATCAATAAACTGCTTTAAGATCTTTAAAAATACTATTTCTACAAAGCTTCACAGGAACTCCACAATGGCCCTTTAAACACTTAGATTATTAAAATAGTTTCCATTCAGCAAAATGTGATTTCAGAACAGCCCTATTTCATAAAACAAAGCTTAAACAACTGAAAGTTACAGTTTCAAAAAAATCTACAAAGAAGTCTTCTTATTAAAGCCTATAAGACTTACCTTATTAAAGTAACAAACAATTGCAACATGTAGGTCTTTCCATCGGTTGTCTTAACAAAGGGATCTTTCAGGAAATCATATATATTGCTACAAGTATTTTCCCAAAGCCAATGATTCCTTACCTTTTTGTTGTTGTTATGTTCAAGGCAAATTAAATACTTTTATCAGCATGTGGAGTACAATCCTATCTGTATAAAACTGTTCTCTCTTTCTACCTGAACCTGCAAAGACTAATGTTCACCTAATGTTAATGACGGCCATTTCTGAGCAATGAATATCGGGTAATTTTTTTTTTTACTTTCATCTTTGTGTTTTTCTGTATTGCCCAAATTATTTATAATGAGTATATATCAAGTGACCTAATTTTTTAAAAAAGAGTTTTTAAATTTCTACTTTTTAAATTAGCATTTGTCATTTTACTCCTTTTGTCTTGAAATTACTATCTTTTCAGGACTCATGACACTCCAAAACTTTCTTGATTTTTTATCTTCTGGGCTCTAATGACCAGCTCATTAAAAAGGCAAAAAGAGGAAGGCCCAACATCATTGAACTACCATAAGGTCCCACAGACATGAAAGTAAATCTCATGTTTAAAACAAAAGTCCTGGGGCGCCTGGGTGGCTCAGTCATTAAGCGCCTGCCTTCGGCTCAGGGCGTGATCCCGGCATTCTGGGATCGAGCCCCACATCAGGCTCCTCCGCTGGAAGCCTGCTTCTTCCTTTCCCACTCCCCCTGCTTGTGTTCCCTCTCTCGCTGGCTGTCTCTCTCTGTCAAATGAATAAACAAAAAATCTTTAAGAAAAAAAAATAAATAAATAAAATAAAATAAAACAAAAGTCCTGTTCCCCAAACATGTGTTTAGGAATATCTGCGCACATATTACCTCCATGGTCCGACTTACGAATGGAGCTCAAATCCACATACGTAAACTCACAGTCTTCATCTATGGACCAAAGGGTGGGCCACCAGGAATCATAAAAAATTACGGAGATTAGGCCATTAAAATTGTGAAAGCCAAGGGGGAAACTGGCAAAGTTACAGAAGCGAGAAATCGGTAGGTAAAAAGGAGAGAAGGAGAGGGAAAGCTAGGAAAGATGTCAGGCTGAGTATCTACCTCCAAGTTGCCAGGGAAAAAGAAAGTGAGTTTTTAAGCCATTTGAAATACTTTATGTGTGCTTCCTGTTTTTTAAAGAAATCACAGATATAAATAATTTTATAAAGGATGAAAAACCTACTCACCTGCCTGGCGTACTGGGAATTCCACATGATCAGAGACTATGATCCGAAGTAAACTGGGGGCAAAATTGATAATCTTGTAGGACTGAAATTACAAAGAAATACTTATAAAACAGGGCAATGTAAATGAATAACTGTTAGCACGGTTACTGAATACATTACTGTCCAAATAAAAGGAAAACTTAAAGTGAGAGAAGTTCTCCAAGGCAAAATTAAGACTACTGAAATACTTCAAATCAAACCTGGAATAAATTGGTCAATAAAGGTTTATGAACGTTTTTATGTTTTTTTAACATAAATTGTCAAAATGCTCTCCAGAAAGTGTGTCGCAATTTACACTCCCAAAAGTAGTATCTGCCCATCTATCCAAGGTCCAGCATTATCATTCCTTCAAAACGGACTCATATTTTAAATTACATTTCTAAGTTAAAATTTATCCTTTCTGTTGGCTATTTGTTTTCTTCTACAAATTCCTCATTCCCTTCATCTTTCTTTGAATACAATATTTGTTTCATCCTTAATAAATCCTAAGAGCTATTTATGAATTTAAAATCTTAACCTTTTATTGGACCTATACATTGCAAGTGTTTCTTCCCAGCTTACTTGTGCTTTAATTTTGCTTATGGTATTTTTGACAAACAGAAACATGGAAAACATGGGCTACAGAAAACAGCAGATTCCACGCAGGAACACAGACACGATCATGTTAATTGTCTGTGCTTGAGCTATGGAGAGGAACCAGCCCAGGGTGGAACAGTGCGCCTCCCGAGACAGTGCTGCGAGTTGTCATCACCAGCTGCCCTCTATGGGTAGAGCATCCTTTATTTTTTTATTTTATTTTTAATATTTTATTTATTTACTTGTCAGAGAGAGAGTGCACAAGCAGGGGGAGTGGCAGGGCAGAGGGAGAAGCAGGCTCCCCGCTGAGCAATGAGCCAGACTGGGGGCTCAATCCCCGGGACCCTGGGATCATGACCTGAGCCACCCAGGTGACCAGTGGAGCATTTTTTAAACACGACACCCAAATGAGCCTGTGCTGAAGTGGCCCTGCCTGGGTCACTCCCCGCCACACACACATGTTCCACTTTGACCTGCTCCTGAGTTTGGACATGCTGACTTTAGAAGTAAAAAAAAAAAATACAGAGCAGCCCATTCCTTCTGCTAATACTCCCTCCAGCTGTCTAGAGCCTGCACCAGGTTACCGTTCTGCTACACTGCCAGAGCGTACACTTGGCCTTGCCTGCAGACATTCCCAGAAAAGACTCATAAACTCTCAGCAAGCTAAAGCCGAGAGCTTCCCTTCCTCCGGGAGTCTGGACCGACAGCAGCATCCTTTTCAACATACCACGAGGTTTATGTATACCACTCAACTGTTTAATTTATCACCTTTCCTCCTCATTTATTCAGAATAGCATTTATGAAGATAAACGTTTGACTAAAAAATTTGGAGAAAATTGGCATCTTTAAAATAATCGATCTTTTCCATCCAGGAACATTTTGCTTTCCAAATCTTTCTATAAAATTTTGAATTATCTTATAATTTTTCTTCCTTTCATCCTGGATAAACCTCAGAATCTTTAATCTATTGTATATAAAGTCAGTTCTCCTTTATTCATAATTGAAACCACCATTTTAATTTTTAAGAAAACAGATTTCTTTTAACAGCAGTTTACAAGAGTCAAAATTAATACAGACTTAGCCCATTCTTCTAACCTTCTGCGTGTACGTTATCATAAAATAACTCATGTTTGTAACATTTGAGATACAGAAAATCCTGTAGTGAATCACACACTAAAACATCCATGGTTTAGTTCTAATCTCTATAGTTTAGATACTTATCTTACTACAAATAAGTACAAAATAACCTATACACTTAGATTAATGGTACCTATTTAAAAGTGGTTATTGTGGAGACTGCTTTCATTTCAACACTGTTGCCTTTGTACACATCTTGGAACTCCTCTTTTTGCAACTGCATGCCACTTCAATGACCTTGTGCAACTTTTTGTCTTCTCCTTTCAGCCTTGATTCAAACTATGTTAATTTAGCCAGCTAAAACATCCAGGGGTAAATTCAGATAAAGTCTCATACTACTTTCCTCACAAATATTTACCCAATTTCTTCTTTCACCTTGGGATTCAAGTTTCTAAGAAAAAAAAAAAAAAAGACATTTGATATTTACTTTTTATCTGTGAAGTTTTTTGAAAATAAAGAGTTTACTTGCATAGCATAATTCTGCATCTGACAAGAACTCATCTTAAAGCAAAGAGCTGCTGTCTCCCACTCTCTGCCTCACTGCTGCCACGACATTAACTTTTCTAGGGCTCCAACATGCCAAACTGAAGGCCTTTATTGGACCTGCTCTTCCCACTCCCAGTTCTTCACCTGGTTCACTCCTTCAAAACATCTAGGTCTATGCTCAATGTCATTCTTCAGAGAATGACCACCCTATTTATAGACCCCAGCACTGTCTCTCCAGGACTTTACTATCTATAGCACTTAGGACCTGCTATTATTTACTTGTCTCTATCCCCCACTAGAATGCAAGCTCTGTGAAAGGAGAGCCTTGTATTAGTGCCTGCATTAGAACTCAATAAATATGTTATTCATATAAGCAAACTCGCTTAAAGGGCAATAAAAATTAGCTGCATGGAAAGGCAGGGATTCCAAAGCTCGGCAATGAAGGTAATTATTTTTATTTCCCTATTGAGGCCTTGTGGAGAATGCTTTATTAAAAGAAGATACCTTTGTGGATGAGTTACTGGAGCAAGATACCTCCCCATTTTCCTACTTCCCTTTGCTGCTGCTATAGGGACTTCTGGGCCTAGAGACAAGGAGGAATGTGCACAGGATGAGTTTTCCGGGGACCCCTGGGTGGGTCTGTCAGTTAAGCATCCGATTCTTGGTTTTGGCTCAGGTAGTGATTTTAGGGTTGTGAGATCAAGCCCCGTGTCTGGCTCCATGCTCAGTGCAGTCTGCTAAAGTTTCTCTCTCCCTGTGCCCCTCCCCATGCTCACAAGCTCTAAGTAAATAAATCTGAAAGAAAGAAAGAAAGAAAGAAAGAAAGAAAGAAAGAAAGAAAGGAAAGAAAGAAAGAAAGAAAGAAAGAAAGAAAGAAAGAAAGAAAAGAAAAAATGAAAGTGCATTTTCCCATAGAAACAATATCACACACAGCAATCAAGGAACCAGTCACTGGTAACAGAAATATGTTGGCAACAGAAAAATATTGCTCCAAACAAGAATTTATCCTTCAGAACAGAGGCTGTTATGTTTTGAAACTGCCTACTCTTCCACAAGGCAATTGACAAATCATCAGTACCCTGCTGAAGCTGCCCCCACTTCCTACGCAGAGCATATTTGCTGAGGGGGGACCTAAACTAAAATAAGTGAGCTGGACCCTAATCACTTCTGGTAGATTACCCACACATTTGTCCAACAAAGCAGGAAACTACAGTGGTGATAAAGAATAAGCACACAAAACCCAACATTATAGCTGTATTTTACTATAAGGTTATGTTATGTGACATTATACTTGTCTTTTACTTACAACTAAAAAAAAAAAAAAGGCTAGTAAGAGCATATTACAATCCAAAACATTATACAAAATAAAAATGCTAAGGAGTGGCATAGCAATAAGCTACTTTTAGAAGTTGCAGAGAAATTACAGTCTGTGATGAAATGGGTGGATATGGGGCAGGGCAAAGTGAGGATGAAATGGGTTTGAACTGAAATGCCATGAAGAAAAATGTAGAATTGGGTCCCAAGTATCTCTTCTAGTTCTGCAGGCTTTCCCACCAACCTTTCCGCTTCTATACGGTCAACTGCACCTACACATTGACGAATCAGAAACAAAGCAAGGGGGGCACCTGGGTGGCACAGCAGTTAAGCGTCTGCCTTTGGCTCAGGGCGTGATCCCGGCGTTATGGGATCGAGCCCCACATCACGCTCTTCCACTATGAGCCTNCTTCTTCCTCTCCCACTCCCCCTGCTTGTGTTCCCTCTCTCGCTGGCTGTCTCTATCTCTGTCAAATAAATAAAATCTTAAAAAAAAAAAAAAGAAAGTAAGGATAGGCTAACAGAGGCAGGAAGGTGTAACATGATATCAAAGATGATCCCTACTGACACTATCAAAATAACATCTGGCCTCATTGTGAAGAGAAGGGGGTCACAAATAGGCCAACTCCCCTGTTCATACTAATAGATTGCAAGTTCAGCTCTTGCTTTGTGCCTTCTAACCAACCCCTGGATTACTATTCTTCTAGCCAACCAACACACAGTACCTCGGCTCTGCAAAGCCTGGGACAGGTACTGACTTTAACTTTCCCCTATTCTGAGCGAGAGTCCTTTTCTTTTTGAGGTAACAACACATTCTCTTTAGACTTCAGTTTAACTCAACCTTCCCTCCAGAGTTTTCACTCTCCCTTTTATCTCTTGGGAATCCTGAATTCACACTTACTCCAAACGCCATCCAGATTTCCCACTGGATTTCAAAGATTTAAAATGCACAGCTGCACTTTAAAGTCAATTCCAACCAGGGAAAAAACCTTAGTGAACTCCCACAGAAACTTTTACTTAAGACAGCTGCTCTCACACTTCAGGAAGCACAGAATCACCTAGCTAGCTAATTAAAACATAATTGGGACCCACCCCCCAGAGTTTCTGATTCCCTAAATGTGAAGCCATAATTTCCACTTGCCACAAGTTCCCAGGTGATGTCCATGCTGCTCATTCTGGTCAACACTTTGAAAACCACTAATTTAGGTATATTCCTTTACATTTTAAGGATTACCCCAACCTCAACCAGCTGTCACTCTACCCTGGGGAGCAGACCTTAATTCGTACTTTTTAGTGAGAGGTCTATCATTCATTCTTACAGGTGAGGAGGAAAAACATGCGCTACATTTTGGGATCACTGCAATTCCGAAATGTCGGTGGTAACGCTGGAATAAGGACAGGGCCAGTAAGAACAGAGGATGGAAGATAAAAGAAAGTCTTACACATTTTAGCGCTATAAGAAATCCCTCCAAACGTATATGAGTCGACGTGTCTTTTGTAAAATAGTACCACGATGAAAATTCCCTGTTCTCTCCCCTGCACTCTCCCGGCAGCATTTCCCAGCGCTCCAACAAAACTCTGCCAATCAGTGCCAACACAGACCTTCCAACCCCACAGAAGCAGGCGATGGGCAGGGTTTCCCACCGCAACACCTAAAAAAGGCTGGGTCTGGAGAAAAGCTGAACTCAGATTTGAATTTTGAGTGAATTTTCCCACCCTCGTCCCTAAATCAGCGTGCTTAGGGAAATCACACCCGGCAAACACTATCAAAGCTCTCCAAAGCCTCTTTCTGCGGGTCAAGTGGACTGAGCAAACTGCACTGTGGAAGGAAAACGACACGAAAAGATGCAAAGGTGGCCAACAGGTGCGCGAGTTGTTCTGAGAAGATCCGGGGAGTGCGGCTAAACTGGACCCCCGGGCGGGGGGCGGGCCGGGCCGAGACTAGCGTCAGGGTCCCTAGCCCCGGTTGGGGTGGAGATCAGGGGTGCCGAGGAGGGAGAGCGGGCTAGCCCGCGGGGGGTGCCAGGGGGGCGCCGCAGGCCCGCTCCTCACCTGGTTGAGCTCATTCTCAGCTGCAATCCGCAGCTTCGGGTCGATGGTGCCCTTCAGAGCCTGGATGATCCGGTTGAGGTCCATCTCCCCGGGTGGGGGCTCCGCGGCCCCCGGACCAGTAGGCCAGACTGCAGCTTTAGTTTTTCTTTTGACCCGCTCAGCCTTCTTCTCCGCGACCCCTGGACTACCTCACTCCCCACCCCCCGCCACCGTCGCCACCTGCAGCCACTTGCTGCGCCACTCTGACTCCGCGCCCCCTGTCCTCCCTTTCTACCCCCCACAACTCGCTCTCCATTCACCCTTTTACGACAACCGGTGGGAGGCGGGAGAAGTGAGAAAAGGAAGCGGCGCTTCCTTTACGGCGGCCTCTTCCCCAGGGCGTGATGCTATGGCTGCTCCGGCAGGCAGCCCCCATGCTGCTGTACGGAAAACAGTAATGGCTTCTTCGCGGAAGGGAAATTGCGCTCACTAGCTCCGGCCGGCGGCCGCCATGCTGTCTTACGGAAAACAGCCTCGGCAGCTTCCCAGATGAGGAAACAAGCGGGCTCGAGGTCTCTTTACAGATACTTCCTAATTAAGCATATATAGATGGAATGCATCGGCACTTTTTGTTAGTACGGAACTGGGCATCACAACTGACCCTGTTCCAGGGCAGACTTATTGGGAACTTAAGATCATCTAGCCCACAGTAGGACAGGGTTCCCTTGGTCTATGGGAGCCATCATTCATTCTTTCATTCATTCACTGAACATTTGTTAAACATATGTTTTTGGACCAGAGTACTGAGATATTTAGGTACCACATTATAACAAGATGGCCAAGATGCAGGTTATTATGAAGGAACTTACAATCTGATAGAAGAGACAAATGTACAAATATTTACAGATTGTGAAAATAAAGAGATCATAGAAACTATGTGCCTGAGAGTTTCTGAAAGATGTCTGTACCTTCTCAGAAAAGTAGTGAAAAGCAAGAAGGATTATACAATTTCCACCCACTGTGGCCTTATCTGGCGCAATAAATTCAATGGCCTAGCGGTTGGCAATGTCTCTTAATGCTTCCAGTTTTCCCCCTCTTTAGTCCATTCTCCACACTGCTTGCCATCAGAGTAATGTTTCTTAAAGGTTAATATTATCATGTCCCTTCCTTGATGATTTCCCATCAATTTTAAGATAATATTCAAACTCCTTAGCACTCTGGTGTCTTAGGAAACATAGTACTTTCATCTCCACACTATTTCATTAAGCCACTTTCTTGGACCTCATGATATCTAAAGCTCCTTGACCTCTGAAATCTTAACTCCAATATCCTCTTTTCAAATTAGGACATATTCTTCCATCTCTTTCTCGCTCAATAATTCTTCAATTACTTTTTTAGTTCTCCTTAGGGTCCCCATTCCTGACTACACATCCTTCCCTGCTATTAAACTCCCAATGCAGCTTCTTAAGTCTACCCTTGACCCACTATGCAAACTGACATCACTACAAATGTGTGTTCTTTTCTTAGGCTCAACAATCCTATTCCTTCTTTGATCAGAACCATCTTCCATTTTCCCAGCAACTGTTCCAACCCTCAAGACGCTTCTCAAACTCCCTGTCTCATAGAGCCCTGCAAAGATGAGCAAAGCCATCAGGCTCAACTCACTCAAACACAAATTAATCTCTGCTTACCCCTATTCACCTCCTTACCTCCAATCTGAACCCAATTCTCTCCCATCTCTTCTGGGACCTTGCTCACTAAATCTATCTTTTCTATATATTTTTCATTAAAATAAATTTTGAGGGGCACCTGGGGAGCTCAATCGGTTAAGTTTTGCCTTCAGTTCAGGTCATAATCCCAGGGTCCTGGGGTGGACCTCCTCCAGGCTCCCTGCTCAGTGGGGAGTCTGCTTCTCGCTCTTCCTCTACCCCTCCCCCTGCTCGTGTTCTCTCTCTCTCTCAAATCAATAAATAAAATCTTTTTAAAAATTAAAAATAAAATAAATTTTGAGTAATTACATGCTCACAATTGACAATTTTGTAAAACTTTTCTTATATTTTCAACCCCTTTCTCTCCACTGACTCAACCTCAGCCTAAAAGCATTTCCCCCAGTTAAATAACAATCCTTCTCCAATAATGCTAATTATTGTTCATTCTTTTTCACTTTTCATACCAAAGAATGGTCTTCATTTCTTGTCTCTACTTCTTTACTTCCTACTCGTGCATCAATCAGCTGTCTGCCCTCATTTCCCCCACTGAAACTGCCAAGCAAAAATCAACACTGATCCTTTGGATACCAAATGCAAGAGACATTTTCAGTTCTCATCCGAAAATGTCTCTCTCTGGCATCTGACACTGTATTATATGCTCTTTTTTTTCTAAAATATTTTTCCTTGTTTTAAAGAATATATTTCTAGGGGCACCTGGGTAGCGCAGTCGTTAAGCGTCTGCCTTCAGCTCAGGGCGTGATCCCGGCATTCCGGGATCGAGTCCCACATCGGGCTCCTCCGCTGGGAGCCTGCTTCTTCCTCTCCCACTCCCCCTGCTGTGTTCCCTCTCTCGCTGGCTGTCTCTCTGTCACATAAATAAATAAAATCTTTAAAAAAAAAAAAAAAGAATGTATTTCTAATATTTTTTAAAGATTTATTTGAGAGAGAGAGAGAACACAGAGGGAGAGGGAGAAGCAGACTCCCCGCTGAGCAGGGAGCCTGACGCAGGGCTATCCGAGGATCCTGGGACCATGACCTGAGCAGAAGGCAGACGCTTAACCAACTGAGCCACCCAGGCGCCCATATTTGTAATATTTTGATTGCTCACTTGATCACCCAAGTCTTAAACACTGGTGCTTCTCAGGACTCTGTCTTTAGCCCTCATCTCTTTCTTTTCTTTCTCTTAAATCCATTCTGCTTTTGTCATTTCATCCACTTATATAACCATCAAATCAATAGGGACAACTCACAAAACTGCTTCTAACCAAGATCTCTTTCCTTAAACTAAATGTATCCAAATGCCTTCCATGCTTCTACCCGGATGTATCCAAAACCTTTAAGGCACACGTCTAAAAGTGAGCTGTGGCAGCCCTGAAGATGGTTTGGAGTAGGGAGAGACTTGCTGCCATTGTTTCAATAACATTAAAAGAGAGAAAAGACACACACACAAAAAAATACAGTGACACCAGAGAAACTGGATCACTCATATACTATTGGTAGGGGTTTAAAAAGATAACACCTCTCTGGAAAACAGTGGCTAAGAAAACTGGCACATCTATACCATGGAATACTACTGAGCAATAAAAAGGAATGATACATTCAACAACTAGGATGAAACTTCAGAGAATTAAGCTAAGTGAAAAAAGCCAGTCCCAAAAGCTCACATATTATCTGATTTCATTTATATAACTTTTACTAATATGACATTCTTAAATGGGGCACCTGGGTGGCTCAGTCAATTAAGTGTCCAACTCTTGATCTCAGCTCAGGTCTTGATCTCAGAGTCTTCCTCTCAGGGTCGTGAGTTCAAGCCCCACTTTGGGCTTATATGCTGGGCATAGAGCCTACTTTAAAAAAAATAAATAACATTCTTAAAATAATAAATCATAGAAAGAACAGACGAGTGGTTGTGAGGGCTTAAATGGGGATGGGAAAAGAGGGAAATGGGCATTACCATAAAAGGCAACATGAAGGATCCTTCTGGTGATGGATATGTTCTCTATCTTGACTGTATCAATCTCAACATCCTGGTTGTAATATTGTATCTTGTTTTACAAAATGTTGCCACTGAAGGAAATTAAAGAGAACACAGGATCCATCTGTATTATTTCTTATAACTGCATGAGAATCTACAGTTATCTCAGATAAATATTTTAACAAAATGCCTAATTAAAGAGAGTTGATGCTCCCATTAAAACTTTGTGGGCTTTGCATCAGGGAAATTCAAATGAAAACCACATTGAGATACTAGCTTACACCAGTTAGAATGGCAAAAATTGACAAGGCCGGAAATAACAAATGTTGGTGAGGATGTGGAGAAAGGGGAACCTTCTTACAATGTTGGTGGGAATGCAAGTTGGTACAGCCACTTTGGAAAACAGTGTGGAGGTCCCTCAAAAAGTTAAAAATAGAGCTACCCTATGACCCAGCAATTGCACTACTGGGTATTTACCCCAAAGATACAAATGCAGTGAAAAAAAGGGCCATATGCACCCCAATGTTCATAGCAGCAATATCCGCAATAGCCAAACTGTGGAAGGAGCCAAGATGCCCTTCAACAGACAAATGGATAAAGAAGAAGTGGTCCATATATACAACGGAATATCACTCAGCCGTCAGAAAGGATGATTACCCAACATTTGCATCAACACGGATGGAACTGGAGATTATGCTAAGTGAAATAAGTCAAGCAGAGAAAGACAATTATCATATGGTTTCACTTATTTGTGGAACATAAGGAATAGAATGGAGGACGTTAGGAGAAGGAAGGGAAAAATGAAGGGGGGGAAATCAGAGGGGGAGACGAACCATTAGAAACTATGGACTCTGGGAAACAATCTGAGAGTTTTAGAGGGGAGGGGGTCGGGGGATGGGCTAGCCCGGTGATGGGTATTAAGAAGGGCATGTATAAAAAAAAATTAAAAAAATAAAAAAAAAAAAAGAAGGGCATGTATTGCATGGAGCACTGAGTGTTTTAAGCAAACAATGAATCATGGAACACTACATCAAAAGCTAATGATGTACTGTATGGTGACTAACATAATATAAAAATAAATAAAACACAAATATGACAAAAAAATAAAACTGTGGGCTTTGGAAAGACTCAGTGAAGATAAATTGCTAAAGAAACAATGCTGTCAAGTTAGCAGTGTCTAAGGCAACAGTAAAAAAAACCAAACAGACAAAAAAAAAAAAAAACCATAAGCATCTATGATTCTTTGCAAGTGTTTTAAAATCGCTTTCCCTAAACTATAACTTAGGTTTAACTTATATACGGCTCATTGTTTTTGCGTCCCCTTTTTTATTTACTTTACATGAGAGGATGTCTATTTCTTGATACATTTACATTATTTACGGTAGAATGTGAGCCAGCTATATTGTCTTATTGTACTACCATGGTTTGCATATGCCTCACCTCTTTGTACGTCTGTCTCCTCATCTGCTTCCAAGAGCTGTTGTGAGGATAAAATGAGATAAGCACATTGCTTATGTCTTTGTATTCTATTTAAAAAGAGGGCAGACTTTGTTCAACCTTTATCGAATGAGACATAGTGAGACCTAGTCTCACACTATGCCTTGTACATAAAAAGCAATCAATAAATACTGCAAATACTGTCGGATAAACGAATGCATGTGAGAGAGATAAGGGGTCTGAAATAGGATATCCACAATAGAAATTAAGAAGGTAAGACAGATAGGAGACATTTCACAGATTGAACCAACAGGAATTTGTGACTTACGCAATATATAAAGTAACAAAGGGAAGTCAAGAATGATTCTGAAGTTTCAAGCTTTGATGACCCATGGAAGTCATTAGCCAGTGCAACCTGAAGGAGTATTAAAATTTGAAGAGATCAGTTTGTTGAACTACAAGTGCCGAAGTGTTAGACAGCTAGAGGTTTCCAGTGACAATTGGAAATTCACATCTGGCACTCCCAAAAAAGCTATGGCAGGGGTTAGAGGAAGGAACACAGGGATGCTGTTAGAGAACTATGAGTCATCTGTGTATATAGGTTAGCTGGCACATAGACATGGACATTACCCAAGAAATACAGCATAGAGTGAGAATAACTGGCATGATTACAACTCCAATTACGGGAAGTAGTTTTTACTCCAAGCACTGCCACTGTGGCCTTTGAGATTTAACATTTTCGTCCTCTAAATGGAATATCACACAGCTGTCCTCCCCATCTGTGGGCAGCAGCTCATCTGCTGGTCTATGTTAGTAGGCTTGAATCTAGTTCACACGGTAAAGAGAAAATGGGAGTTAAAATCCAATGCACAAAAAACCCTATCTGTAAGTTTAATAATATATTTTTAAACCATGATAAATAATGTGCAAGTGTATACCTCTACCCCAAGTGTCTATATTGCCTACATCAGAGCATCTGAAATATATGCAAGCATGTATACACACATCTTGTAGATTTAAGATCTTTAGTATTTTGTTAATGTACTAGAAGTCAATAATAGTCTCCTTTAAAATGACACATGTAACCAAAAGCCCTGAGTGCACTTTTCTAAAAGAATGTGACGGACCTCTTCTCTCAGTTTTAAAAATGAAAAATCAGGGGTGCCTGGGTGGCTCAGTTGTTAAGCGTCTGCCTTCGGCTCAGGGCGTGATCCCAGCGTTCTGGGATCAAGCCCCACATCAGGCTCCTCTGCTATGAGCCTGCTTCTTCCTCTCCCACTCCCCCTGCTTGTGTTCCCTCTCTCACTGGCTGTCTCTGTCTCTCTGTCAAATAAATAAATAAAATCTTTTTTAAAAATTAATAAAATAAAATTAAAAAATTAAAAAAAAATCAGTGATCAATAAGGTCAAGTAATAGGGGATTAGGAAGTTTCTGACCAGAAGTCAGTCTCTTCTCCAAGGGACTAAAATGGTGGTAGTGGTGGTGGGAAGGGACAGAACCTAAAGATAGTAGTATTAACTAGGACTAAAGAAGAAATACTTAGTTTCAAATCAGTTTTGTGGGGTTTGTTTTCCTCCAAATGTTCTATTTCCTCGGGCTTTCCACATTTCACACCGGAAAAGGACTCACCCATCTCAACTCCAGGATCTGTTGGAACTACCTTGTGACGACAGCTCAATGCAGTCCAGTTTGTCCAGTTCACAAAGTGTTTAGTTAACCTTAGCAAAACTGGGTAGTGAACCAAAAACATCTGTGTGCGCAAAACAATGGGAAATATGCTAAAAGCAACAGCACCTGGAAACTAAAGAAGAGGAAAAAGTGCTGTAGAAAATGGTAGGCTGCATTTGGGCTTGAGAGAGCTAAATCTGGCCCAGGCACTTCCGCTAGTGGCCTTAGAAAATCAATCTCTGATAGTCTCCACCATCTTATGCCCTAAAACAATATCTACCTCACCAGGGCCACAGTGAGGACCCAGTAAGATCACATAGATAAGGGTACTCTGTAAATGATGAGGTGAAATGCAAATATTAGTGAAAGGTGGAAGGCAGTTAGGGTCTTTTTTTTTTTAAGATTTTATTTGAGAGAGAGCACAAGCAGGAGGAGTAGCAGAGGGAGAGGGATAAGCAGGCTCCCCGCTGAGCAGGCATGGAGGGGGGCTCCACCCCAGGACCCTGGGATCATGACCTGAGCTAAAGGCAGACGCTTAACCAACTGAGCCACCCAGGCGCCCCAGCAGTTAGGTGTTTATGGTAATACTCTTTCATGTGTTATCCCAGCTTAATGATAATGAAAACAAACCCTCAAGCCCCATCCAAGGAAAGACAAGGTGGTGTAAGAACCATAAACCTGCCATTTTATCTTTAAAATTTTTTTTAACAAAAACGTGGTATGTACGTTTCAAGTTCTACAGTAAGATTCAAAATAAAAAGCCTTCCTCCCTCTTCCTACAACCCCCTTTCCTTAGAGTCGACATTATCAAATTTCTTGTACAAACTACCAGAAAAAAATGATCCGAATAATCACATACACATACGTTTGGGAATGTTTCCACAAATAATATTGCGTACTCTGCTGTGTTCTGTATCTTCCCTTCTGACTTAACTGGTTCCCTACTGGCGGGCATCTAGGTTGTTTCTCCAGATTTTGCTATTATAATTAATATTATACGGAGTATTTTTATGCATATATCATGGCATAATTCTAAAACTATTTGTATATTCCAGCAGTGGAATTTCTGGGTCAAAAAACATGCTTTCTTATCTAGATAGTTATTGCCATTTACTCTCCAAAAACATAACACTTTCATTCCCATCTATAATATGAGTGTTCATTTCCCAACGCTTGCCAAAAATACACACTTAAAAGCTTTATATATGCTTACTGATCATTTTTTATGTTTGTATGAACTCTCTTCATACATGTTGCCCCTTTTTTGGCCATCTTTTTCTCAATTTCCTCCCATTGCAGGTGGTCATGTGTCTTTTGACATCATTTCCACCAAACAGAAGTTTTAGGGGAATGAATTCTATGTGTAAAATTTATCCATCCTTTATGGCGTCTGGGTTTTGTGTCCCACTTAGAAAGTTCTTCCATACTCCCACACTGACCCCCCCCTCCAAATCATGCTACCGTAAACCCTAAAGTCAAGTAGTCCCGCCTCTGCGTTCCAAGTTTCCAATTATATCTTTGGTGCCCCATTCTTAAATCTGAACGGTCATCCAATTATCACAAGATTCTGAGCAAATATAACAATACGGATAAGAAACTAGAACAGAAAAAGTGTAGGAAATGGGCTGCAGAGGGAAGAAAACTTAAAACATTATCCTTAGAAAATAATGCAATCATGAGACAAGAGCAGAACACATACATGGAAGGAACATTCAGATGACAGAAGTGTCCTTATAAATTTTAAATGTAGCAGAAATTTAAAACTCTGTGAAAAGGTAGGAAGATAAAATGAAGGAACTTTCCCAGAAAGTGAACAGAGACAAGAGAAGATTAAAGAATGGGTCTAAGGAGGTCTAGGTTCTGAATGGTTAAGAGTCCCAGATATAGGGGCACCTGGGTAGCACAGTGGGGCGCCTGGGTGGCACAGTCCTTAAGCGTCTGCCTTCGGCTCAGGGCGTGATCCCGGTGTTCTGGGATCGAGCCCCACATCAGGTTCCTCCGCTGGGAGCCTGCTTCTTCCTCTCCCACTCCCCCTGCTTGTGTTCCCTCTCTCACTGGCTGGCTGTCAAATAAATAAATAAAATCTTAAAAAAAAAAAAAAAGAGTCCCAGATATAGAACAGGGGGGGAAAACGTGTGATAGAAACGAAGAAATAATTCAAGAAGAGACTGTTCTTCAGCATTACTTACAATAGCCAAACTATGGAAGCAATCCAAGTGCCCACTGGTAGATGAGTGGACAAAGATGTGCTGTATATTTACAGGGGACTACTCGGCCATAAAAAAGGAATTCGATCTTGCAATATCCAACAGCATGGACGAACCTAGAAGGTATTATGCTAAGTGGAGTAAAAGAAAGACAAATGCCATGATTGCACTTACATGTAGAACAAAAAACAGAAACCTACCCATCTATACAGAGAACTGGTGGTTGCTTGAGGGGAAGGGGTGAAGGATGAAAGCAGTAAAAGAGAGTGAGAGGTAGAGACTTCCAGTTGTGGAGTAAGTCATGAGAATGGAAGCTACAGCACAGGGAATATAGCCAACGGTATTCTGACAGCACTGTACGGTGACAGGCGACAGCTACGCCTATGGTGAGCACAGCATCATGTAAGAGTGATGTGCTCTCAGCAAATGAAACGGATGGAATTGATGTAACTGATGTGTCTGACCACCTGAACGCCATTTATCTTCGTAGCCCCAGAGCCAGACACAAATTATATAACCCACCTATTTTCAAGATTAATCATTTCAAGGAATGAAGCCCTTGAAATAAAATGAATAAAGAAATAATGCTTGGACAATTTAGAATTAGTGAGCCTCGGGCCTCCTGGTATTGACATTGGGTAACAGTATTCTACACTCCGGCATTCGGCGTCTTGCACCGAGAACAAGGGCACTGCACCCATCAGTTGTCAACAGCTGCCCAAAAGCTGGTATCATTAAAGCAGTGATTAAGAATACCTTGAGATAGGGGCGCCTGGGTGGCACAGCGGTTAAGCGTCTACCTTCGGCTCAGGGCGTGATCCCGGCGTTATGGGATCAAGCCCCACAACAGGCTCCTCCGCTATGAGCCTGCTTCTTCCTCTCCCACTCCCCCTGCTTGTGTTCCCTCTCTCGCTGGCTGTCTCTATCTCTGTCGAATAAATAAATAAATAAATCTTAAAAAAAAAAAAAAAAAAAAGAATACCTCGAGATAGGGGCGCCTGGGTGGCATAGTGGTTAAGCGTCTGCCTTCAGCTCAGGGCGTGATCCCGGCGTTATGGGATCGAGCCCCACATCAGGCTCCTCTGCTGTGAGCCTGCTTCTTCCTCTCCCACTCCCCCTGCTTGTGTTCCCTCTCTCGCTGGGTGTCTCTATCTCTGTCAAATAAATAAATAAAATCTTAAAAAAAAAAAAAAATACCTCGAGATAAATCAGCCAAGTACAGAACGAGTGAGACAAATCTAAATTTTTCATCAAAATCAAGCATGTGGCAGGGAAGCAGAGTGGAATTCATAAGGAAAAACTTCAATGTCTATATGCCAACGATTACTCCACCTTATAAAATACATAAACTATCACCCTGGTTATCATGAGAAATCACAATAGAGCATTCAGCCCTTAAGGCTAAAGAATTAAAATCTGCAAACAGGAAAGATCATAGTATAAAAACATAGTATGTGATGTCAGAGCAGTGTGAAAACACATCTGTTCTGGAGCTGAGAAAGTTAAAACAATGAGGTAGTTGACAAAGCGAGTAAATCTCAAAAAAAAAAACAAAACACCTTCTTTAAAAAACTGCATTTACTCACTAAATTATAGAGGCGATAACACGCTCACAATTGTTGGGTAAGAGTTTATTTAACGAAAGACTAAAAAATTTAAAATGAAAGAAGAAAACTTCAGGGGGAACTTAGTGTATAAACTATTTTATTGATTAAAGAATGGTTTTTAAAAGCAAGCATCTTGATTGCAGTATTCTGGGATACAGGGGACGGCTGGAGAAGGGCACTGTGAACCTTGCAACCAACTTGCTAAGGCAGGAAGTTCTTGTTTTGGAAGTTACTGTGTAATGCCTCTTACCCTGAGGTGTTAAATAATCTCGGGGAGTTGGTATAAGAGCATTGAATTATCATCGTTAATATTTTCTGAGCTGGGCATGGGTTCATCAGTTAAACTCTGAAGCCACATTTAACTCTCCATGGTGTTAAATGTTAGTATAATGTTTTCAAGAAAGAGGATGTAATGTGCTTAACTATTTAACAGAATTCTTTAAACACACGGTGGGTAATTTCTGGGTTAGGGATATTAGTATTCCAGTTAAATAAGTGATGTAAGTTCTATTCATGAGAAACATAGGTAAGCTTAAACTGTGAACTGTGAGAATATGTGTCTAGAACGAATACTGAACTCTGGCAGCTCCTGCTGCAGTAACACTACATAAAACAGTCTATACACATGCACAGGATTCTCTAAGTTTTTGGAATGAAAAAATTAGAGCACCTAACATTTATTAAATGCTTATGTGCCAGACATGGTGTTAAGTCTTTTAGATATATTCTTAGTGGAACTTCACGTTTGCCCAATGAGGTCACAGAAATAAGTTCATTACTGCACCCCCCCTCAAAAGACAACAGAAATCTTAAAGGTAAAATAACTTGCCCAAGATCGATAACCAAGGGGCGAAATGAGGACTCAAACACAGCACTGCCATGCTTTCTGATGACCAAACATTCTGCCTCCTGAAAGTGAGAAGCCACTAGAAGGGAAGTCTTCCTGATGGCACACCGGTAGTATCACCTGTGATCTCCTACTGTATTTTGTATTATAATACACGTAGTAGGTGCTTAAAGATAACATGTCCAGCTTCAAGGAGAAATGTTATTTAATAGGCAATGGAAAACAGATGAAATCTTTCGGTGAAGGACACATAAGATCAGTCTAAAAAAGAACTGTTCGTCTTCTTTTAAAATAGCATGAACCCGGGGGCGCCTGGGTGGCACAGCGGTTAGGCGTCTGCCTTCGACTCAGGGCATGATCCCGGTGTTGTGGGATCGAACCCCACATCGGGCTCCTCTGCTATGAGCCTGCTTCTTCCTCTCCCACTCCCCCTGCTTGTGTTCCCTCTCTCGCTGGCTGTCTCTATCTCTGTCGAATAAATAAATAAAATCTTAAAAAAAAAAATAGCATGAACCCATGAATGCCCATTCAAAAGTTATCAGTGATGAATAGTAAAAAATTAAATATTTTACCTCTCAACTAATGTTTAATCAAATAAGAACACTGAAGGTGCATGTAACTTTTTTATTGAGGCACAACAAGGCATTATAACTCGCCTGAACTTGAGGCAGTCAGTTTAGTAAGCTGAACGTTAATACAGTTAAGGATTAAGTGCAAACAATATACATTCACAGCTTGACTAGCGAGGCTACATCACAATTTATAAAGTGCCAGATTAGTGCTAATTGTCATTCAGCTTGAAATTTTTCACCTTGGGGAGGAAAACAAAAAAGTAAGGACTTCCTCCTTCCTCTAGGAATGATACCATTTTCCTAAACCAATCAGTCACAACGGCAAAGACTACTTCTCCTTTAACCCCACTAATTAGAACACCATCCTTTTACTGTCAATTCTGCACTGACTTTCAATCTTGATAAAGAAGGTAGCCTGAAAATGTAGAGTATTTCCAACTGCTTCCATAAATTGCTCCCCTGTGCAAACGTAGCCATATCTGGTCTCCCTGGAAGAGCTGAAGAATCGCATGGTTGCTAGCAGTCTCGTGGTCTGGAGCACCATCGTTGGCATAGGCAGATACCAAGACCTCTTCATTCTTCATGAGGTTGACATACAGGGGCACGTTCACTGCCAGCTTTAGCATGTGAAAAATGAAAACATAAGTGCCATTCACCGGGCAATTAAATCTACCAAGCTGAAGATCGAAAGTTTCTCCCAAGTTGTTCAGAAGAAGATCAAACACAATAGGTTGGTCTAAAGTTCCAGGGGCGAGATTAGAGGTTCTGGCTGCTGAGAAGGCAACTCGCATCTGCTGAGGCAGGGGGTAGACGTGTACTGGCAGTATGGTGGCTGCTGGGTTTGTCACGGCCACATCCACAGGGGTCATGCTACGCGAGTCTCCTTGTCCAGAGTCACCACTGTTAAAGGTTTCGTTGTCTCTTTCTGGGCTGCTCACCTGAGAAGAATCACTCCACCCTGCTGTTTTATTAGCAACAGTGAGTTTCTCATAATGAAGCAGTTAGCTTTGAACACAATATTTAACATTAGTCGGCTACTGAAACAGATAAAGATACATTTTATAGTAAATTGTAAAACAAAAGCAACAAAGTATAGCTATAGTATACTTTCCTAGATTTTTCTAGCAAGGGGCTTATATACTACAATTCTAAAGCCCCCCCCCCCCAAAAGCCAAAAAGGACCTACAATGATCTTGTCTAGTAGCCTCATTTTTAAAAAAAAAAAATTTTTTTTAAAGAAACCACGGTCTGAAAAACCCAGGTTTGAACACTTTTACTTCTTTATCTTTCTTCCATAATTCTCACTCAGTTCTTCATTCCTCAGTGACAAATCCGCTCAAAGTATCTAATATATAAGGATTCAAGAAAACTGAGATTACGTAAAAGAACCAACTCTTAGAACTCCTAGCCACTTAAAGATTATTTTGTTATGGTCCTAAGACCACGATGAATGTCTATTCTACATTGCCAAGTTAATGTGATATCCTGAAATGTTAATGTTTTAAGTACTATACAAAAACTAAGCTCAGATATAAGACCAAGATGTGAATATCGACTGCTTTCTTAAAAGGAAAAGATTCTGTTTTCTTGTGATAAAGTTAGTTAATCTTCAGTAATTCTTGATTTTCTCAGTTACACTGAATCTTTTAATAGTATCGTCACATTTTAAAAAGTATTATAACACCCTGCTTTTGAAATTTCAAGTCATGGTGTCTTTTTTTTTTTTTAAGATTTTATTTTATTTATTTGACAGAGAGCTCAAGCGGGGGCAACAGCAGAGGGCAAGTGAGAAACAGGATCCCCACTGAGCAGGGAAGCTCGACACAGGGCTCGATCCCAGGACCCCGCGAGCATGACCTGAGCCAAAGGCAGACGCTTAACTGACTGAGCCACTCAGGTGCCTAAGTCATGGTGTCTTAGTTGTTGTTTATTCCTATCTTTCAATGTAGTGACATTAGAGTATCTAGAAGTTCCCATTATTACAAGAACCATCATCCTGAATCATCACATGAAACTATCTGAAGTATACATAGTGAGTATGTATCAAAGGCTGAAATAAACTGTGGTGTCAGGCCAACTGAAAGAAGCACACACAGGCACTTTTAATTAAATGGACAACTGACTGCCACAGCCGTTCCAGTAGTCTAGCATCTCCCTCAGGTCTTCAGTACTACACTTACACAAAAGGAAAACTTTAAAAGACAAACAGTGAAAACAATGCGCTTCGGAGAGAACTTCACAGAAGATAAAGAAAGATCTAGAGGTATGTTTCGGGTAACCCAGTTAATTATCCTTACCTCTTGAATTTGTCCGAGGACCACCAGATGTCCCTCCTCGCTTGTAACACTGCTGGAAATTATCCTGAAACGAACACATAATATTTAACCTTGGCACCAAAAATGCAAGATGATAATTAGTTATTTCCCAGTGTTACTGGCTGGTAAAATTGGAGGATTAAAATCCTCTTAGCCTTTTATCTGGCCTTCCCCAGGAACCACAGAGGCTCAGATGTTTCCAAACACCAAGAAAAAAACAAAACAAAACAAAAAAAACAAACAAAAGCAAGGGCCACAATAGCAATACTTGCTTCATCTGTTAATTAACCTGACCAACTAGGTATGCTAATATTTGCAAACATGATAAGGCATCTAGGAAACACTAAGTAAAAGATACAATAATGCTAGGTAATGAGGGAGATTCAGAAATATGGCATGGTCCTCTATCCCTTCTCTCAAGATATAAGGAAATAATAAGGCAAGAACACAGACTATTTCAATCTTGCCCTATTTATAAACCAAATGGTGAAGACATGTATGAACTACATTAGGGTTTTGTTTTGTTCTGTTTTGATACAGGAGTTGATAAGAATTATATTGTATGAATGTATTATTTCCTGAAAACATAATTTAGTATCTTCATGAAAAAATGTTCAGGAGGAACAGTTCAAACAGACTCCCAAATATGGTGAAAGTCAGCCTCCATACAACTCATGAAAATATCTGGTGTGATTAAAATAATATATGCAATAAAAATGTAAACAGGACAAGAAGTACACAATAATTAAGTCTCCTACCCCAAACTCCTAATCTTCCTCCCGACAGCAGCCACTATTACTATCTTATGGTTCTTCACGAAGAAATTTATGTATTTATTTTTAATGTAAACTCTACACCTAACATGGGGCTTGAACTCACGACTCTGAGATCAAAAGTCATGCACGCTCTACTGACTGAGCCAGCCAGGTGCCCCAGGAATGCTAGAAGATTGGTGTTAAGAACAGCTCCACTGGGACGCCTGGGTGGCTCAGTCTGTTAAGCGTCTGCCTTCAGTTCAGGTCATGATCCCAGAGTCCTGGGACTGAGTTCCACACTGGGCTCCCTGCTCAGTGGGGAGCCTGCTTCTCCCTCTGTCTGAGGCTCCCCCTGCTTGTGCATGGGCGTGCTCTCTGACAAATAAATAAAATCTTCAAGAATAAATAAATAACCAATCCTTTAGTCTCATCTGAAATTAAAAAAAAAAAAACAACTAGCTCCATTACTGAAGTCTATATTAATCAACACACTCCCTTCACATACATGTTATTAGAGCTAATACTTGCATGCTTCATATACGTCTGGCATTGTGGTACTAAGCATTTATATGTATTAATTCACTTAATCCTCAGGATAGCTCAGAATAATCCTCACAACACTTCAGAGTAAGATGAGTAACTCGCAGATGAGTCTTCATCTAACAGATGAGGAACCAGAGCTCAGAAAGTTTACGCAACATACCCAAGGTCACACAACAAAGGAAGTAAAGAAATCAAGGATCAAACCCAGGACACTTAGGTGATTTGGTATGTTCTTTGAAGTGTGTTCTTAACCCCTTCTCAGTACTGCCTCCGAACAGACATCTACCTTTCGTCATAGAACTAATTGTAAGCTCTTCAAATACAGGTACTTTACATATTATAACAGAACTCAGTTTGGTACCAAATACATACTTAAAGGCTTATAAAACTTCAAAACTGAAAATTCTGATGTATACAGTCATATCCATATATGATCAATGACAGGGAGATCCCAAGATTTATCAGCCTTTTATCATAGTTTTAAAGAAAATGTGCTTAGTTATGCAAATAATAAACCAAAAAAATTAAACTTATGAAGAAAAGCCTCTCCTACACCTGATATCTAGAAAAGTTAAATTGAAAGCAACGCAATGGTCTGGAGTTAGGAAACTTGCATTCTCATCTCTGTTCTACCACTTGCCTGCTGAATGACCTTAGACAAGTTACTTGTTTCTGAACCCCAGTCTCTTACGAGGTAGAGGAGTAAATGAGTTAATACAGACAACATGATAAAGTCCTTAGGACCTTCCAAGTTCTGTGTTAACAGGCAATTGTCATTCATCCTCTATGGGTTACTGGAAAAGCTTCCAACTCAACTACTCTCCACGGTACTGACAAGCAGTTCTAAAACAAAGAGCACCTTATACAAAATAAACTGTGACTCTGCGGTAGTTGAATCACAGGCTTAACATCAAAAGCTGTACTACTATTCAACTACGACAACTATTCTTACCCTTTGGGAATAAGGTGTTCCGGGATATTCTCTAGCTTGGAACTGTAGCTGGCTATAATTTCCATTGGTAATTGAAGGTGGTCCTCTATAAGTATCAAAACCTAATAAATAAACAACTTAAATAAAATTATGGGCAAAATTATACTGAACTTTTAAAGAGTCTAATTCTATACCACTTTAAAAGTTAAACTGATCCTGTAATACCATCATTTGATTTATGCCTTCTTTAAGCAAACTCTACTGATATTGCTTCCACAACAAAACACATATTTATAACATTATCGCTGACTTCAAATAATACAACTGTAGAAATTTACTATTACCGGAATGCAGGTGGAGTGCAGAAAGTGGGGTAGCTAAGGCCTGTCTACAGCACGATTGCTAATACCAAGCAGTGACAGAACACTTGGAACCACCTCTAAGACTTAAGAGAATAAAAATTACGGTCTCAAAGTTTATGTTTTTATCTACAGTATCCTCTATTAAATAACTAGAAAGTGGACATTGCCTAATTATGACATATTTTGAGCAGTCAATTAACAAAGGAAAGTTAATATTTAAATATGAAAACCAAAATTCATCCCTGGAAAAACAAGATGCTCAATCTTTCACTTCAGCAAGTCACAGGATCAATCTGCTTTTCATACAAAAAGTTCCTGTTATATACACAACACGTATTTTAGAAATACTGCATTTTGCAGAAATAGGGAATTCTCTAACACAATATGGAGGGCAACTAAAAAGGGAACAACGTAAAGTAAAAATAGTTTGAGTTAAGTAAATATATACACAAAATAATTCAGTATAATTAAATTTTGTTCAGAGCATACCTTTATAACCACCAGGGGACCGATACGAATTGGTTAGTAATCTCCCACCACGAGTACATCCTCTAACAGATCCCCGGCTATTGACAAATGGTTGAGAGGGTCTGGGAAATACATTCGTCTGTGCTGGGTAAAAGGCAAGGCTACCATTGCTTACTTGAATAGTTCCATCAGGATAACTTGCTGCTTAAGGAAACAGTTTTAGAGTCCAAGAGTTAAATGGTAACAAAGATTTAATATTCTTTATACTTAAAAGTCATTGTATATCACAACCTTTAATACAATTTTCTCCTTTAAAAAAAAAAACACACAGGTACTATATATATGTATGTATGTATTATTCAGCCTTAAAAAGGAAGGAAATTCTGACACATGCTACAACATGGATGAACTTGAAGACATTATGCTGAATGAAACGGGCCAGTCACAAAAGGACAAATACTGTATGACTGCACTCACTCTAGGTTAAGTACCTAGAAGAGTCAAATTCACAGAGTAGAATGGAGGTTGCCAGGGGACTGTAGGGAGAGGGAGTTGAGAGCTCGTGTTAAGTGGGCAGAGTTTCAGCTGGGGAAGGTGAGAAAGTCCTGGAGATGAATGCTGGTGTTGACTGCACAACAATCTGGCTGTCACAGAACTGTACACTTACAAATGGTTAAAATGGGAAATTTTATGTATATTCTACCACAATTAAAGAAAAAAAGGCTAAATATTCCAATCAAGGAGTAAAAGATAATGAATTCTAATACTGTAATTAAGAAAGCGTGTGACCAATATTCCTTATGTAAATCATCTGCCCTATGTTTTCACCTAAGCACAGATGAGAAGAGAACGGGGTCATGGGTGGCTGGGTCCAAGGATTTACATTTAGTACCTCTCGTGATGAACCAAGTACCCAGAATGCCCAACTCACTTACTTAGGCTTAAGTTTTAGAAAACTCAAAAGGGGTCTGAAATACCAACACTAAAAATCTCCAGGTGTTTATTAAACTAGGAAATAACTACAAAGTTGCCTATTCTTTCATGTATCGGAATAGCATGGAAGAGCAAAATAGGTTTTCATCTCCAAGCAAACAGTGGAATAAACACACTAAGTTGTATCTTGGTCTTAATGCTTTAAGAGGGAAGAAAAGAGAAAAGACCAGATAGCTATCTGTGTGCACTAAAAAATTCAACAGAATGGTTTCAAACCCTTCATAAAAGCAGCCGTCTAGGGCCCTACCAAACTCTCTCTCACTGTCTATGGGAATCAAAGCAATCAGATTTTAAAACATGAGCCTCCTTCAAGGTGAAATCAACCACCCAGGGGCTGCCTCGACACAAAATTAAGAGGTGAACTTAACTAAATAGAAAAAAAGGCATTTAAGTGTTTCTCAACACTTGAACATGTGAAGAAATAATGCTTAACTAGTCAAGAAAGAACCCCTAAACTATCACTAGTGCATTGCTTTCCATTCAGTCAGCTGTCCTCTAGGTCTTCAAAACATCATATGCAAAGATCTTACCCGTCTCTTGAGAAAGGACAGTCTGTTCTACGTGTATCGCTGGCAGTTGGCACTGGGGTGGTGTCTGTGTACTCGCTGTCGTAAAACTCTGATTGTAGCCGGATGAATAAGGGGATTCTTTTATTTCTTGTTCTTTCCGTGGAGGCAGAGGTGCATTAACATTAAATACCTTAAAAGACAAGGGTACACCGAGTCATCTGTGAAGTTTCATAGAAAATTAAGCGTGACATCTAACAAAATTCTGCAACATTCAAAAACCTGTATTTGATGGGCAAAAGACTCGAACAAACATTTTTCCCCAAGAGAAATGGCCAATAAGCACACGAAAAGGTGCTTAACATCATTAGTCATTAGGGAGATACAAATCAAAACCACAATGAGATACCACGTCATACCCATTGGAATGGCCGTTACAAAAAAAAAAAACCAACAACAACAAAAAACAAAAATCTACATGTTGGCGAAGATGTGGTGTAAATGGAACCTTGTGCGTTACTGGTGGAAATACAAAATGGTGCAACGAACTGTAGAAACCAGGATGGTGGTTCCTCAAAAAGTTAAGCATAGAATTACCATGGGACCCAGCAATTCCACTTCTAACATACACCCAAAAGAACTGAAAGCAGAGATTCAGGTTTTGTATGCTAAGATTAAAACATCTATAGCTTGGTTCTAATCTATATAGTTTAGATAATTTTCTTATTACACATAAGAACAAAATATTATTCATAATAGGCAAAAGGTGGCAACAACCCAAGTGTCCATCAACAGCTGAATGGATAAACAAAACGCAGCACAGCGGTGCCTGGGTGGCTCCGTCAGTTAAAGCACCCAGCTCAGTCTCAGTTCAGGCCTTGATCTCAGGGTTGTGAGTTCAAGCCTCACACTAAAAAAACAGTAGTATATGCGTACAAATACTACTTAGTCATAAAAAAGAATGAAATTCTGATCCACGGTACAACAGAAAACCTTGAGAACATCGTACTAAGTGAAACAAGTCAGACGCAAAAGGGCAAATACTGTGATTCCATTTATATGAACACTCAGAATAGGTAAAAGTCAGAGGCAAAAAGGAGAGGAGAGGTAACCAGGAGCTGGAGAGAGAGAGGAATACCCTGTGGGTGTACTGAATGCCACTGTATTATACACTGAAAAATGGTTAAAATGGTGAATTTTATGTTATGCATATTTTACCATGGCAAAGAAAACACTTCTATTTGGTTTCTAACAGATATAAACTCAAGTACAAAAATTAATTTTCCTGCTACTATTATTATCTTATAATGGATACTGAGAATGAAAGCTACACAGGGCAAGAGGGTACTTTTCGGAAAGATTAGAGATGAACGAAAAAAATCTGGATCTACTAAATTCCTACCACATGGCAGGCAGTGACCTGTCCAAACTCTGGCCATTGTCTATAAACAGCACTTCCATTACTCTCTAGCTCCCTTACCCTGCTCCATTTTTTCCTGTAACATACACCACTTCATAGTATTATATATACGAGTATTTTTCTCTCTAGCCCTCTATTACGAAACGTAAGCTTCTTGAGCACCAAGACTTGTCTCTTTTTCATTGCTAAAATCCAACTCCAGTGACTAAGAACTGTGTCTGATTTCATGACTACCTGTTTGTTGAATTAATGAACAAACAAGAACCAATTCATACTGGAAAGGAGTCGAACAGGTAGAGAAGACAGACTGGCGTGAGTAAAAAAAAGGTACTGTGACAAGAACATACAAAGAAGTACGTGAGACTAGCCTGGAAGGTTATACCAGACTTCCACAGTTATTGTCAAGCAAAAGACTTTCAATTTCATTCTGTAATGAATCACTGTTTGCTTTTAATTAGGAAGTTAGTAAACCCAACGTGGCAGTACTGTGCAGGGTGGACTGACAGGGTAAGAGGGAAAACAAAAACTAAGCAGTTCAAGCAGCCAAGCAGGAAGTGATAAGATTAGTAAATTCAGGTTTCTGAATTTACCAACCTATCTCCCTGCATTGTATCTGCTTTCCAAGGCCACTCCACTGACCCCAGCCCTCCATCATCACTCAAAACTACCTAGAGTGGGGCATTAAAGCATCATCAGATACTTACAAGCTAAGACTTTTTTTCCCTAAAGAGCTGTTTTATACTATCCTATTTTACAGAATAAATATATAAACCTAGTTGTAATATTACCTTAAAAAAAGTTTTAAACTTAATTTGTAGAGGAATATGTAATTCAGAATAACAAACTGGAATCCAAAAACCAGCACCAGATCAAGAAGAAATCAAAACAAAGTTTCAGGAATGATAGAACACCCAATAACGTGTCCTGTATTTCAGGTTATGGATGCTACGAACATCACTAGTGTGATATTAGTAATGGTTAGTATTATTAAGCTGTTCATAGAAAATTATGTTTCTCGGGGTGCCTGGGTGGTGCAGTCTGTGAAAGTGTCCAATTCTTGGTTTCCACTCAGGTCTGATCTCAGGGTCATGAGATCAAGCCCTGCATCAGTCTCCATGCTCAGTCCGCTTGGGTTTCTCTCTCCCTCTCCCCTCCACTCACTCTCTAACAAATCTTAAAAAATAAATAAAAGGGAAAGAAAATTATGTTTCTCAGCCACACATTTCATTTAATTAATATGGATCCTCAGCTTTGCCTGCTACTATTTTTCTGAGAGGGGAAAATGTTCTGATAAAATACCCATTCAAAATTCTCAAGGCTTTGGATTTAATGCTCTTCCACTACAAACAGTATTTGCATTGACAAAAGTAAATTATCAACCCAAATAAGAGTAATACAAAGGCAAAGTTTTTCACATACTTAGTACCCAATAATGGATGTAAGAGAAGCAATGGCTTTTTAACAGGAACAATGAAGTGCACTCGTCATTCACGCTTCATACTCACTGTCTGCATGGCTTGAAAGGGCGCTGTGTTAATGGTTACTGAACTACTACTCGCTGGAGGAGACTGGAAGCCCTGTTCAGAGCCCTTGGACATGGGAGGATTTGGAGAAGCTAGTGAAGACGGTTGCTTGCTTGGGGGCACTGCTGCCTGGGGAGGAGAAATGCAGCATCAGCCAATCACCTGCCACATAACAAGCAGTTAACTTACACTAAACCCCAGACTGGCCTAAGTCAGCAAGTTCTATAGGATGACATTTGGACACAGGAATGCAAAAGAATAGCTTTTGCTTACAATTCCAAATTGCAACTGCTGAGGACGCACACTAGCATCTGCTTTGCACAGCTTGCTGACTAGGTCAAAGAGTCTTACTATTATCAGTCTAACAAATGAGATGCTCAACTTTTTATGAGTACCTAGTCCTTTTCAAACCCTGAAATGGTATTTTCCAGCTAAGAATCTAATATTATTTCAAATCTATACAGAAGAATTAAGAAGAATCTTAGGTTAGTTGCTTAGTCAATGTTAATTTTTCTTGATTTTAAAGTCTTATTCCTGGATCTCTATGTCAGCTGCCTAAAAAAGAAAATCAAACCTGATCTAATTTAAATCATCCTTTATCTACGGTAATAAGCAAGTCCTTGATGTAACAGATTACAAATCCAAAAGCTTAAAGAGATACCAAAAAACCAATCCCAATCATATTATGAAGTAGAGAGCTGTGACTCACTTGGTCACACTTTCCTCTTCTTAAAATGAGGAACCAAGTAATTTTAATTTAGACCAAGTCTGCACCATAAAACTTAATGAGTATCTATATTTCCTTATATTCTATAATGAATACATTCTCTTGTAATAATAGCCAGAAATAATTTTAAAAAACCTAAGAGTTGCTAAATTAATCCAAAAAAATCATGGTATCTTGCTATATCCACTTCAAGGATTTGCTCGAACTTAGCAAAAACTGTCACTTTAGAATTGAAAGCACAAACTTAATATAGTTGACCCTTGAAAAACACAGGGGTTAGGAGTGCTGACCCCCTGCAACAGTCAAAAATCTGCATATAACTTCTGACTCCCCAAAAACTTAACTGCTAATAGCCTATAGTGACAGAAAGGAAGCCTATTGCTAATACATGTTTTGTAAGTTATATATATTATATACTGTGTTCTTATAATAAAGTAATCGAGAGAAAAATATTAAGAAAATCATAAGGCCCAAGTGTCCACCACATCAACTGATGAATGGGTAAATAAAATGTGGAATGTATGTGTGCACCCGTGCACGCGCACGCACACACACACAAAAATGAAATGAAATATTATTCAGCCATAAAAAAGAATGAACTCTTGCCATTTGCAATGAATGGATATAGCTAGAGAGTATAATGCTAAGCAAAGTAAGTCAGTCAGAGAAAGACAAATACCACACGATTTCGCTCATATGTGGAATTTAAGAAACAAAACAAACGAGGGGGGAGGGGAGAGACAGAGAGAAACAAACCAAGAAAAAGACTCTTAATTACAGAGAACAAACTGATGGTTACCAGAAGGGAAGTAGGTGGGGAGATGAGTTAAGTGGGTGATGGGAATTAAAGACAGCACTTATTGTGATGAATACCAGGTTCTCTATGGAAGTGTTGAATCACTAAATTGTATACCTGAACCTAATATAACACTGTATGTTAACTAACTGGAATTAAAATAAAAACTAAATTTAAAAAAAGGAAACACTTATAGTACTATGCTGTATTTACCAAAAAACATTCTAGTATAAGTGGACCTCTAGTGTAAGTTCAAAGCCGTGTTGTTCAAGGGTCAACTGTACTATCAAAATGCTCTTGACAAAATTAGCCAAAAAGAGAACGTAACTCTTTCCAATGGAGGCAGTGCTAATACTAACACTATAAACTTACTGAGTCTTCAGTTACAGAAGTAGATTTTTCCACTAAGGATTTCTTCGATATAAATATAGTGAGAAACTTGACCTTCTCCCATCTAGAACTTTTCATCTTTTTTGATATCAGCAACTTAGACCTATTTGTTGTATCTGGTAAGGCAACACACTATTAAGTCTATTTATATGACAAAGTCACAACAAAGTTACCTGTGTAATCTCCAGGACCACAACATCTACAGAAAGCAATACATGAGTAAAGTATAAATGTTAAATCATTCAACCGATCGTGCTTGTAATGCATAAGGTAAGCTGGTTCTGCTATTCTTTAAGACAGAAAAGAAATTAAGACAATTGGTCTCTTATTACCTCAGGAGTCTCTGAGGTCATAAACTCTGTCTCAGATCCCGAAGAAGCCTGATCGGTAGTAACCAAGCAAGCATTTGAGCTACAAGTAACTGAAGAAGAAGCAGCCTAGACACGGGAAAATACAAAACATTGTAAAAGACATTTTGTTCACTTTTTATTTCTTGGGCCGTGGGCTTCCCAACATGTTACTACTACCAAGCACTTACTAGTGCCAAATACAATGCTTAACACTTCACACATAGTAATGATATATTGAATCCTAATAATAACCCTGTGAGGCAGATACAACTATCCCCATTTTATTAATAAGAAGGCAGAGGCTAGGGAAGGTGAGGTAATTAACCCAAGATCACGCAAAAATTAAGGGTTAGAGCTGAGAGCCAAACCCAAGCAGTCAGCTAAAGTGCCTTTCCAGGACTGGTCACCAAAGCTGCACATCTAATCCCGTCCTCACTTATCAAGATTCTTGGCCCTGGAAACCTGGGTCCAGATTTTCCATCTGGCACCAACAGCATTTCACCAGAAGCAGCTCAGGGTACATTTAACACTCTGGGCACAGCTCTGCCAGGGATTGTAACTATGTTTTGACTCGGCGCTCCCAATGTCTTAAAGAGGTAGGTAGAAGCACAAATAGAAAGGATCCGCTCTACATAAATCACAGCGGCATCAAAATTTTAACAAAAAATGAAAGCTAACAGTATTTATAAACAAAAATTGGAAACACAGAACTAAGGCTGTGACAACTGTCACCAATAAAAAACTAGAAGTGGCTAGAAAATAATTCTATGGCACGATATTAGAACATAACAGAGATCTATAAAAACCTAGCAACTGCACAGTCTCAAGTGTCAGTGCATCTACTCCTTTTATCTAAATATGCTTTGATGTGATTCTCAGAAGCCCCAGTAGTAGAATGGGTAAAGTGGAAACTAATGAATGGCAACCAAATTGCAGTTACGTTGCAGTGACCTTCTAGAGCTGGTCATCATAACAGGCCACTTCCTGGGAAGGAAATGGAGACCAAGTTTTAAAACGGTCTTAAGAAAAAAGATTTTTGAAATACTTTAGAACATTTTATATACCTAAATAAATAGGTATAACTTAGATCTGACCAAAATATTAAAACTATTACGAGGCTGTAGTGTTTCTAAAACTAGGTCTTTCTTCTGGCCCTCATTAGAATGATGAGACAACTGCCCAAAACAATTGGGACTGGCTGATGTGGGGACACAACTCTCTCTTGCCAGAGAAAGACTTACAAATGCTGTGTTAAGGCAACTCAGGGCACTTCATACTTAAGCTTTTGAATTTTAGCTAAAAGATTCACTTAACAACAACAAAATAAAGACACATTCTTCGCCTTAGTATTACTCGGAAGTTAAGACAGTTCTTCCTTATTACTGTTCTTTAAGCGGACCAGCTGAAGGTAGTTTTGGGTATTAGTGAGTAAACATGACGTTGGAGACCAGTGGTTCCCATAAAATGGATGTGCAGATTCCACCCAGGAAGCTTATTATAAATAGATGACTAGGTAATATCCCTAGAAATTCTGATCCGATAGGTCTAAGGTGATATCTAGGAATATATCTCTCTATTAAAGGGATCAAGTGCTTCTCATGCAGCCATCCACAGACCTGCCCCTGAGAAGTACTAAACTAGACCAGTGGCTTTTCAAAAACATTTAACTTGTATGTAGAACCTAACAGTTAAAAGATAAAATGGAACCCTTAAAGCAACGAGCAGCTCGACAAATACATTTTAAAAACAGAGCCACACCTTATCAAACTAAATATAAAAACCACTGTAAACAAAGGGTATTTACTCGGAAGTTTTTGGACAGGAAGGCAACAACTGTTGAGCCATCTGGTCAAAATATTTAACCTGTCAGAGCTGTTACTGTTAAGAAAAGTGCCATAAGGTTTTCCGAGGGATCATGACAAGTTTTTTTTTTAAAGGTAATGAGCAGAAAACTAGCAAACCTCGAACGACTGATGATGGAAATGCAATGCGGCATCCGTGATCTCAATGATCTGGTCCCTTTATATCTCTAAGTGTGTTCTGTGAAAATCAGTTCCTCAGAAGGTTAACTCTTATGTGTGGAGGGAGGTGGGAGATTAGCTAACCATGGGTTAAACAAAATTAGTATCTTTCTTTAGACCCTTTACGATGTTCCTACACGAAGTGACTTAGGGAGCTCAGTGGCAAAGTAAGACTGCCAGACAAGGTACCTCTGAATTCTTCAGACTTGCTTTTTCCTTACTAGAGTCGGTTAGCCTTCTTTTCTAACAGATGTCTTCCCCATGGTATTGAGGTAATGTTTTGAGGACTAGTTGTACTTAAGCTAAAAAACTATATTATCCCTAGAACATTTTCAGTCATTTAGATATTAGAAATCAGCAAGTCTGATCATTCTTACCAAAGCAAGAGTTTCTTCCCTCAATAGCAAAGACATATTACTTTGGAGAATTACCTGTAATGGCTCTTGAAGAAAATCGCTTTGACTGGATAGATTCTGTTCTGTAGATGCTGCAGAGAGTGAAATCAACAGTAAAATACTGAGGGAGGAGAAAAGTTTATGCGACCCACTGAGTGGAACTGAAGTTATTACTTTACCAAAAAAGCAGTAGCTGGAAGAACCAGATCTCAGGCTCATCATGAATTTTCTATTAGAGCTTTAAAAAGAGAGGATCAGAGAAGAACAGAATACTAGTCCCTTCTGTGATACATAATGGTATTTTAAAGTTAAATGGGCAAAAGCAGCATTTCGAGGTTTCTAAAAGAACCATTACTTTAAAAACTAACTAGTACTAGTAATCTGGAAGGTAAAATCTGAGCTATCATGAATTATAATCAACTGCTTACACTCAAGGTCCAGGTTTCAAAATAAGTCTTAGCTGGATCATAGGTCTTTTCCGGTTTTTTCTATTTGATCATGTATATTACTACACTTTTCAATTACGCACTCTTGGTTTAGTTTCTTCTTGTCAATGTCCATCACTTTTGTTAATTACGCTCTATTCTCCTTCCCTCACCCAGAAATTACTACACCGATCTACTAGTTGGTGTCTGGGACTCACTACAAACTGGACTATGGCTTTAATTACCTCATTCCTCCCCTGAGATAAATGAGCGTAGAGCAAGAAAGCCTAAAGTTTGAACGTCAGATCAGATTCGGTTCTAAGCTCCATCATTAGTTACTGTGTTAATCAGAGTACCAACATGACTGAGGTAATTTCACTCATAATTAGGATTGTAAAGTTCCAACACTAGATTTATAGAGTGGAAAGGACTCCAGTCACTTCAAAAAGAACATTAAAAATTGCAAAAATGGCCATTGCACATCTCCGTTCAAACATCTGGAGACTTTCTCTAAAATACAAACAGAGGGGCACCTGGGTGATTCAGTCCATTAAGCGTCTGCCTTCGGCTCAGGTCATGATCCCAGAGTCCTGGGATCGAGTTCCGCATAAGGGTCCCTACTCAGCAGGAAGCCTACTTCTCCCTCTCTCTCCTGCTCCTGCTCTCTCTCCCTCTCTCTCTGACAAATAAATAAATCTTAAAAAAACAAAACATCTTCTAAAAAAAATAATAAATAAAATAAAATGCAAACAGAAGAGTATACTAATGTCTTAATGGTAATGATCCCAGGGTCCTGGGATCGAATCCCACATCAGGGTCCCTGCACAGCAGGGAGCCTACTTCCCCTCTCCCCCTAGCTCGTGCTCACTCTCCCTCTCTCTTTCTGACAAATAAATCTTCAAAAAAAAAAAAAAGAAAGAAAGAAAGAAAAGAAAAAAACATCTTCTAAAAAAAAATAATAAGGGGCGCCTGGGTGGCTCAATCTTTAAGCGTTTGCCTTGGGCTCAGGGTGTGACCCCAGAGTCCTGGGATCGAGCCCCACATCAGGCTCCTCCGTTATGAGCCTGCTTCTTCCTCTCCCACTCCCCCTGCTTGTGTTCCCTCTCTCGCTGGCTGTCTCTCTGTCAAATAAATAAATAAAATCTTTTTAAAAAATAAATAAATTTTTAAAAATAATAAACTGCAAACAGATGAGTATACTAATGTCTTAATGGTAATCTACCCTTACATACCTGATGACATATAGATACATTTAGAATAAATTCGCACACATAGTTTAAGATATCCAGAATAAAATTATTTGTAAAGGGAAACAACTGTTCAACCTATGCATGTTTATTCTGAGTATTAAGGATCAGTACCTACCTACTGGGCTACCTGGAGTAGTTGAAGGCGGTTGTGACGATGGAATTGCACTTGAAGGTTTGTCAAAATCCAGAATAGATTCCTAAAGACAAGATTTTAAATCATGATTAGAAACAATCACTCATTTAAAAGCTATTACTATTAAATTATTCATGATGCCGTCCACAGCTATTAGCTATGAAGAATCTAGCTAGTAACTATCACAAAATGTTAATAACTTAGTCTTTACTAAGAGAAAAAGAGTTAAAAATCTAAAATCAAGGGGTCGCCTGGGTGGCGCAGTCGTTAAAGCGTCTGCCTTCGGCTCAGGGCGTGATCCCGGCGTTATGGGATCGAGCCCCACATCAGGCTCCTCCGCTATGAGCCTGCTTCTTCCTCTCACTCTCCCCCTGCTGTGTTCCCTCTCTCGCTGGCTGTCTCTCTGTCACATAAATAAATAAAATCTTAAAAAAAAAAAAATCTAAAATCTAAAGTAACTGTCAAACCGTAAAATTATGTCAAGTAATTCCAAGGCTTACCTTGGGAAAAAAAAAAAAAAAGGACAAAAAACCCCCTTGACTTGAGGACTTAAATGTTAAGCATGAATCCTATAACCTCACTTTTATTATGTCCAACCAACGAGGGTTTAATTATCTTACCTCAACCACTAAACTAACTCATGCTATTATTAAAACTTTCATAGTGAGAAACCATTCTCGTCTCCCATCTGCCCATCTTGGTTCTCCCAGAAATGTTTCCAACATTTTAAATACTTAAGCTACACTTTTAGTAACCATTTTAGTTCTTTCATTTATCTTCACGTAAGTAGAGGGTTACAGGCTAAATACCTTGCCACAGAATTTACAGCTAGAAAATAGCAGAACTGGGATTTAAACACAGATCTCCTTCCAAAGTTCAAGATCTTTTTACTACACAAAAGATATCTTATTTGTCTACTTCTTCCCTCAGTAATATCACACTACTCTGAAATTCTGTAAGACTCAGTACAACACAATTTAGCACTTAACTATTGCCATACACTACAATTTTCTACAACTGGAATATCAACTCATTGAAGGAGATAAATGTCTTAGATGCACACTAGCACCTACCAGATACCAACACAGAGCAGGTCCTCAAAGTCTGAGTGGAAACTACCAATGATCTACAGGACAAATTATATTTGAACACTTACACTTTCTACATGTTTAATTCATTTTATTACAACAAACTTAGGCGTAAGAAACGATTACCCTCATTTTTCAAGAAAAGACACTGAGACAGTGAAGCAACCTGCCTACTGAACTGTGAGAGCTAGGAAGCGGCAGAGCCACGATTCACCTGCATTCTGAACACCAGAACCTACGCTCTTAACGATTTCACTATAAATGCTTCACATCAGAAGCTAGTAGTCCCAGGAATATCATTCAAGACTCATTTAAGAATGACTCATACTTGCATAAAGTTACAAGTTCCTTGAATCTGGGTCATCAGATCCTGCAGTTTTTCTTTCCTCAATACTGGATCCTTTGGAAGAGTCGAGGAAGAACCTACAGGCTGATGCATAGGCTTAGGCACCTACAAAATAAACCCACAATGTAGGAAGAGTGAAATCCACATTCAGCAGCCTAATTTAGGAAACTCAGCTTATCACTACATCTTAATGAAATCAAACCACATAGCAAAGTCCATTTCAGATTTATCTCAGATGAAGAATTTCCACATAAATACATTTTCTAAATAATTTAAGCAACCTTTGAACACTTTTTCCCCTTCAGAACACTTTTAATATTTCTAAAACATCATCTTTTTAAAGGGAACACCAAGAATTACAGAACTTCCTTGACAAGTTTCTTCATTGTAGACTATCAGCTTAGATGCCACTAACTGTAAGATACACAAGTGATTTTTCCCCAGAGAAAAAAATTGCTACATTAAATATACATCCCATTTTTAAATGTCTGATTTCAGAAACATTAAGATGTAAAAATACTGTATACATATACATCCTAAAATTGAGGAAATACACTGTTACATTTTGTTATCGATTAAGTATACTTTGGGGAGCTACTGATGTTTACAAAGAGGTTAGCCCTTACACTAAATCACTTACAAATGCTGTATACCCTGAAAGATCTAATGCTTATATAGTTAACTTCTTACAGCTGCCAGTGTGCCTCCCCTACCAAGCTCTTCCCCACCTTCTAATTCACTCGGAAGTCACACAGCTAAGCCTGTCAAAAGTGTCATAAAATAAGAGTTAACAGGCCCTAAATGAATATATGAAAGACTCTTAGGAGAAAAGTACGAGCTTTAGTGATTAATTTCACGTTATCTTTTAGCTTTGAACTCTATTTTACCCTTGACTGTACTTAGTCATGTTCTAGATGGCCGAGATTGCAAGACAGATAGAAAGATAGTGTACTGTACAGAAAAGTGTCCTCTCAGACACTGAAAGGCCCTGCAACTTCAATATAATGTCATCGGTACCATAAAAGCAAATTAAATGAGTTTTGGCCTTTCCAACTAAACACTCCTAATTTTAAATATTATTCAACAAATAGCATAATATTCTGGTATGGTAAAAAAAAAAAAAAAAGCTCAGTGCTGCAATACCTAATGGAATTTTAAATTGGGTTTTTTAAAACAGCTTTACTGAGATATTAAATTGGTTTTCTAAAATAAGTTTCTCAAAATATATTACAACTACTGTTGTGTGATATCTGGTTAATGAAATAAGACATAAGAAGTTCACATTTCTTAGCAAACAAGCTTGTAACAAGTTTGCATTTAAATAGGGGTAAGTAACTTGAAACTTAACTAAATAGCACATCCAAGGATTATTCATTATAATCCACCTTATCTTCCTGAAATAGCTTATTTATCATTAACAGAATTAGGTATTATATTTGAACTAAATCTCATACTCCAAAACCTATTTACAGATTATTTAAAGTCTATAGTTTCTATCTCCAGAAAATTCTCATTTTGAAACAGAAGTAGCAATCTAATTCACATCCTATCCCACCTTCTGGAATATCTGCAACCACAAAACCACCAAAGAGTACAGGCTAATCTGAGTGATTACAAATGAGTGAAAGAGAAGCAAGAAAACACAGAGAAATACAACTTCTGTCAGAAAGTCATGTGTGCCAGGTGGAAGATAATGAGTGAAACAGAGTAAAATAAGATCCTCATCCTGTGACATGCATTTACTTTTCTCACTTATTCACATTATGGTCTTGTCCAAACCATTCACTATTTTTATGTCATACCGTGTCATTAAAATTATGGCATTCGAACAGTATATTTTAACTGGAAATTTCATCGAAGGTTAGGCTCAAAACACAGACTACGTCTACTTCCAATTTTCTAGGGAAAACAATAAATTATGCATGAAAGAGTAAAGTGAAATACTTTATACATTAACTTAACATGGGTTTTGCAGATTTAGGACTAAAAAATTATTACAAGTCCTTATTTATGCCTATATTGACCAAAGCAGACTGATACAAACTCACATCTTTGGGTTCTGTATTAAACTTCCTGGGCAGGAGCTGGTCATTTGGTATGAGGCTTGCTGGAGCTACCCCCCAGGACTTTGGAGAAATCTGTGATTGTGGTGTTAAAGGGTGTTTTTGACTCTCAACATTGTTTTCCCAGGATTTTGGAGTCTCTTGCTGTCTTGAATCCTGGTCTTCACACATGGTAGTGGTCCATGACTTGATGTCCTGTTCATTCTGCACAGAAGGTGTCCAAGACTTTGGAGATTGCTTCTTTGGATCCTGTTCTTTCTGCAGCTGAACAGGCCAAGGCTTTGGTGTCTCCTGCTTCTTCTGTTCTTCTTGAATATATCCTGTTTTGGATTTAGGAGCTTCTTGCTTCCACTGGCTAGGAGCTGACTTGGGTTTGGAGACATCCTGCTTCTTCTGCTCTTCCTGTAGAGTGGACCTGAGTTTTGGGTCTTGTTTCCTCTGTTCTAAGGAAACTGCAGGCTTTGATACCTCCTGGTGCTTAACAGACGGCTCCCAGGACTTGAAGGATTCCTGTTTCTTCTCCTGACCATCTGGTTCAGTAAGCATATCCCAACATTTAGGGAGATTTGGTTTTCTAGCATAATCTGCTTCCCAAGATTGCTCTTCAACTTGTTTGCTTGAATAATCTACCTCTGTCATGTAGCGTCTGTTAAGAAACTAGACCAGAGAAAAAAACATGGTTGAGTCACAAAATCTTTAAAAGACCTTGAGGGGAACACTGAATTCTGTTTAGCATTCCTACGTCCATTGGTCTGAGTCACTATGCTAACTGGAAACGTCTGTCCTTATTCTACTTGAAAAGACCATCTTCTTTGTCCATTCCTTTTCTCTCAATTAACAGAAATACCACCTTTGATACTTCAAAAGCAGCAATCTGTATACGTGACCACCTAAAACTAGCAGAACTGCACATCACAGTGCCACGTTTGCTTGATTCGGGCTTTTACCAAGGTTATTCTGCCTCTGCCAACCTTAGACCACTCTGCCCACCTGACTCCCTAAACTGTTAAGGCAGAGGATAGTTCAATTACACCCATTTACACTATTTAACCTTAAGCCTTATGTTTCCTGAATTACCAGCCTTTTCTTTATTTCTATTATGTATCAATCATACTGTGACTGACTCTTCAGTTCTTTTCAGCTTTCAAGAATTTTAATGTCACTTCAGAAAGAGAACAAATAATTACCAATGTGAGTAATTCTGACAAAAAGCAAAATCCTACCCATCTTTAAATTCTAACACAAGGGCCAAGAACAGCAGCTAACACTTGAGCACTTAATGTGCACCAAGCCAAATTCCAAGCAATTTAGAACCGAACCCCTTTAATCCTCACAGTAACATGAGGCAGGCATTACTATGATCCCCATTTTATATATGATAACAGACACAGCTGGGCTAGACCTCTTACCCAAAGTCACTAAACTAGTAAGCCTGCGACACTGGGATTCAAGCTTCAGAAATCTAGTTCCAGAGCCTCAGCTCCTAAACACACTATACAAAGTCTCGAAAACCAAAACCAGCAAATTACCTTTCAGAAACTTACCTCTTGGGGTTGTATCTCTGGCTGTGCAAGTTCCATAAGAGACTCTGGAAAGATAATACTCCCTTGAGTATTAAATAAATACTAAATAAACCACATGTTTTTAGGCTGAGTACAACTGTAATTTATTCTAATATTTCAGAAGAGTTAGAGAAAAAGGATAGTATAGTGAAATATATTCATGGCAGGAGTAATCCCCACTATTGCTTGTTGGTCAAAAGCATGTGGTCTGAAACTAGCTGAAACTAGCAGCTCTCCTTCTATGCCACTTTTCTAAAGTCAAGTTCCAGCTATAAACTGATTTTTAGTTGAAAATAAGACTATCTCCTCTTATGCACAAATACAGCTCCTTTCAAGTTGACACTACAGCTCCAGGCCATGGGGTAAAAATTAGTCATCTCAGCTTGAAACAGAGGCCTTAAAGGCCTCCTAAAAGCCAGTTTAGGAATGGAAGGTGGTAAGGGAATGGAGACACTGAAGCATTAGACTTAGTGTTAAGAACTAATAGAAAATAAACATGAGAAATAACTTGAATCATGCTAGTAGAGGCTACTGGAACCCTACCCTGGACTACCTACATAGAAGTGATATTTTTTTAAATAAACAGAGTCCCAAAAAACAGTAACAAAAATGCCACTGACTCGAAGTATCTCTTCCCCCCAGTAAAGTGAATTTTGAAAAGTTTATTTCTTTTACTGACTTTGGCACATTTTATCCGAATATGTTAACCTTAGATTATTTATATTTCATTCTACTACCATTTTGAATTCTACTATGAGCATTTTAAACAACAATTTTAAATGGAATTATCTTACTGATAATTTAACCAAGAAATCCATTCAAATTCCATAAAGGTCTCATTTGAACAGTGTATTCTCTTGTAACAAGGAATAACCTTATGTTTCTCTTAAGGTTCACTCCATAAATACGGTAATTAAGCCTACAGACATATACCAAACCTAAGCTTATCTTGCTGCCAAGTAAAGATTTCCATGCATGAGGAAATGAACATATCAAAATAAGGCAATCCTTTTACAATGATTTGACTCATTTTGTTTAAGTATTAAAAATGCAACCACTATAAAGAATTTCTGAGATCACAACAAACCTGACTCTTTGACAGATTCAGTTTTCAATAATTGTTTTTTCTTCTCTGATTTTATTAGCATTTCTTCCTCCAATGATACTTCTTTTTCCTTAGCATTTTTTGGGACTGGGATACTCTCAAAATAGCCTGAGTTCAGCAATTTAGACAGCAGATCTTTCATGTGTTTGTCTAAGAAAGAGTGATTAAGACTTAGTTATCACATAACCTAATAGTTCATTGAAATTATTTGGAACAGAAATCCTAATATAATTTTATCCTAGTTACAGTATATCATTATAATATCCTACATTGGGGGAATTCAAAGAACTGGTCAGTACCTTGCAGAGTGAATATGCAGTCCATCTTTGTGTCATGGTCAATCAAAATAAATTTTAAAGATCCAGAATCCTAAAGTTTAGCAAGTCACTTAACTTTCTCTGGGCCGCCACTTCCACCATTTGAAAAATGGCTAAAATCAGAGACCCTAATCAAAGACTAACAGGTTACAAAAGCACACATCTATTCCGAGCTGACAGAAAAGCTGTTTCTCCTATCTGTCCCTGAGACCTCACAACTAACAATTACTCTACCCTCCAAGTAATTAAAATCTTAGAGAAGTAAAAGCTCTTCAAACATAACCATTAGAAAACCCTATCTTGGACAATCTCTAAAGGATTTTTAAATTGCAAAATCCCATGATAAAGATTTTACTCTTGAATTATGCTCTCTGTGACTCCTAGCATATCACTATTTGATAAGAAAAAATCTTAAAATGATTGAATTCGCTGTACCATAAACAGATCTGAAAGTCTACTTCATTTTTAATATCCACTAAAAACATAATTCCCAAATTAAACAGAGTATCCATATTTGATCTGGGTCTATTATTTCTTCCACAGGAGTACTATGACATAGATTCTTTTTTAAATCAATTTTGAGGTGTAATTTACAAAAACAAAGTCAAGTCATTTTAAGCATACAGTTTTAACAGATACATAGCCACATTACTCCCACCAGAACCAGGATATAAAACATTTTCATCAACTCAAAAGTTCCCTCATGCCCCTATCAATCCCCTCCACCCACACCGTGGGAACCACTGACCTGCTATCATTCTAGTTATGTCTTTTCTAGAATTCCACATAAATGGAACCATATAGTATATACTCATTTTTTGATCTGGCATCTTTCACTCAGCATAATTATTTTGTGATTCACATCTATGTTGTTTCATGTATCAATAGTTCATTCCTTTTTTATTATTGAGTAGATTCTACTGTATGGATATACCAAATTTGGTTTATTAATTTTTACCAGTTGATGTACATCTAGGCTGTGTTCAGTGTGGGGCTGTCATTAATAAGGCTGATATGAACATTCATGTACAAGTACTTATGTGAATGTATGTTTACAATTCTCTTGGGTACTAGAAGTTTAATTGCTTGGTCACATAGTAAGCATACACTGAATTTTATAAGAAACTGCCAAACTATGTCCCAAAGTTATTATCATTTTGCATTCTAACCAAGAAAAAAATTTCTATGATTTAAACTTGAAAGGACTTAGAAATTTTGAGATAGTTATACTGCATACTTAGATATTTTTCAAAAGGAAGCAATCATGAGTAACAAAATGTTTTACTAGCTTCTAGTGTTTTCATTATCCTAAGCCAGTACAGAAAACTATGTACTTCATGTCCATTTTTACTTGATCATTTGGCCAAAGTCTATTTAGGAAGCCCAAAGGACTCTTTCTCTCCAGATCATTTCCAGATCGATAGACAACAATGTTTCAATAAACTATGTACCCATATCATTCATATTTTCTTAGACACATCCAGTAGATAAGACTTACTATTAACAATGTGTGGATTTGTGATTCCTAAATAGAACAAGTTACCATGCAGAGAACTGAACCCCAAAATGGTCAAGCCAGTATGAGTATTTAGCTCTTATTCCCAAATCATAGTGACTTGCTACTTCAAAACTCTCCCTGGGTTCCATTTTAGTGAGTACAATTATACAATAGCTGCTTTTAACAGAACTAAACAGAGATCATTCTCCCAATGAATATAGTATCGCCAGACATGTTAAGTTCTAATGGACTGACACAGTTTCAGCCCTCAATATCAAAACAAACGAACAACAAACAAGAGAGTCCTAAACTTCTAAACATAAAGTCTAGTATTTACTGCATAAGTCCAGAGTAGAGAAACTCACATGTCGTTCCTACCACTGCTTTCTCACTACCTTCCAAAAGGTCCCAAAAGTACAAGGATGACTGCTCCATCTGGTCTTCAACACTGACAAGGAAAAGCAGCAGCAGAACAAAGTAGCTTTAGAGGTACATACATATATATACACATCTATATGGAGCAATACAATTTATACAGTACAGCTCATCAACAGTCAAAACATTCAATGTTTACTGTCTTCTTACTCTCTCAAAATGAAAAGTTCGAATTTTATAAAAGACGACTAGACGCCCAGTTAGGGATTTCAAATATAAGCATTTTCTCTTAAAACAACTAAAATATTTTACCACATAGAACTATTAAAGAATAGACAAAAAAGAGTTTAAAAACTCATCAAGTATATGTCCTAGATGAGAGAACAGTGGAATGGCAATATTAAGAGCTACATTTCGCTTTAAAGACAGCAGCTTATTTTCCAAATTATATTTCACTTAAACATTAAAGTAAGCTACACTCCCTAAAGCCATCAAAGTGAAGTAAGGAAACAGCCACATAGATAATGATGATGGACTAGACTATCAGAATGGAAATAACAAAATCTATATGGCTATACATAGGTTAAAATTAAGTTTTATTAGGTTTTTTTCCCCTGATACAGGACTAATTTCCAGTAACAACTGAAATCTGACTGTGCTTGGGCAAGCCCAAGAGACACAACACTGGAAGGACCTATACCTAACAAAGCAGAAGCACAGGGATCTGTTCATCAGCTGAGTTCCTCCATCAAACCAAAACCAGCAAATGGATAACTATGGGGGGATAAACTGGATAGCCTCGATTTGCTGATTTTGTCTCTTAAATTATTAGATATGCTTCTCAGTATTTATTCACAGTGTAAGAAGACCACCAAATAATTCTCAGTCTGAAAGTTTAATGATACTGGCCAAGTTAAATTTTATTTACCTCCACTTAAGTACAGCAGTAGTAAAAAGGCAAAGACTCTCAGGTAATACAACAGCCTGAGATAAAAACTTTAAGTATAATAATCAGTTTATGGTTAATACTTGTACAGAGGTAAAACTGGATTAGACATTTTTTAAATCAATGTTCCAATAAAAAAAAAGCACATTCATGAGATCATTCAAATTGACTTTCCTTCTAGACAGCCTATCAACACTGTCACAGTCTGGTCTGGCCAATGTTTGCCATGGTCAATCAAATGAATGCTTTCTTAATTTCTCTCTCTCGGTCTCTCTATATACGCTGTAATACATATGTTATTATGTGTGTGTGTATATATAAATACTCTATATAAAACTAAAAAACTGTGCTAAAATGTTTTATGTTCTCTTTTAGGAAAATATTTTCATTAGCTTACCTCAGACTTTCATTTCTTTCAGGGCAGGTCAGTTTTGAAAATTTAATGAGGTAGTCAAGTTCTTTTAAAGGCAAATACACTGCACCATTCAAGCCCCCTTTGAAATCCTTCTGCACATGTTCCTGTGTCAAGTTCTGTAATACATACTGAACTTGAAGTATAGTACGAAGTTTTTTCTTCTCAGCCTCAAGTTTTAGCATGTGCTCCCTTCTCTGGGCCTTCTTCTGCGCTTTAAGTAGCTGTTAAAACAAATACTAATTTAAATTGACAACTCTCTACCTCCCCATATTAGCAATTCAGAGTCCACAAAAGTCTAATCCCAAAGACTTGAGATTAGATGATGTATCTCACATGTATATAAAAACTATGAAACTGACAGGGTCATTTAATCCCTTTCCTTTTCAGTTGAGGAAGGGCCTGAGTAATAAGGCGGTACGTCTCAGGTAACTGGAGCTCAGAAAGTCCAAATATCTCCGAACTCCAGGCTGTATTTAGTACTTCTGGTAACACCATGATAAGAAACAAAGTACCTATCACTGATATACATATTAATCCCAAAATTTAACTTTTCCATTATTATGTATATCAAGCCTTTTTTAGGACAAAGATTGTAAGAAAATGCTTCAGTTTGGTTTTGAAGTTTTTGGTTTTGTTTTTTAAATTTCTTGTTCTAGGAGAAGAATATTTCAACTAAAATGGTCAATTTTCAACAAACCAAAGAAAACTAGCTAAAGCATAAGGAACTGAAAACCAAACAAATAAAATGTCTTATAAGCATACTGCTAAAAAACATCCACAGCAAATAGTTTTAAGTAAAATTAAGAGATATTTTTAAAATTAAGGAATAAATAAATAAATAAATAAAATTAAGGGATATTTTCAGGAGGCCTAGGTGGCTCAGTCAGTTAAGCATCTGCCTTCAGCTTGGGCCATGATCTCAGAATCCAGGGATCAAGTCCCACATCAGGCTGCTTACTCAGCAGGGAGCCTGCTTCTCTCTCTGCCTGCCACTCCCGCTGCTTGTGCTCTGACAAATAAATAAAATCTTTAAAAAAAAAAAAAAAAGGTTTTCATAATAGTTCATCAGTCTGTATGGAGCTATATTTTTCAGTATTTAGCTAACCAAACATATATGGATAGTTACCGGAACACAAATTTTCCATCAAGTAAAAGTGTATGTAGATTGAGCAGCCCTGAGTCTACTCTAAAGCTCAGAACCGTACTCCCTGGGGCACCAGAGCCTGCTTCTCCCTCTCCCTCTACTGCTGCTCCCCCTACTTGTGCTCTCACGCTCTAAGAAATAAATAAAACCTTAAAAAAAGGATTAAAAAAAAAACGTAATCCCTTAAAGTCTGACACAACACATGGGTCTCAAAAGTCGCTTCCCATTTATAAAATACCAATTAATAAAAAGTACCATCTATTTCCAGTAAGAAACCTAAAACGTCTTTTCTCCCCACAGTTGTTTTTCTAATTGTAGTATTTCCATCATTACTGGATATTTTCCAAGTTATGAAGATTAAGAGAACAAAACAAAAATCTAAAAGAACATTTTTCCTATATGGGGTTAAAGTACTTTGATACACCATCATATTTAAGACTCTACAAAAGACATGTTCATAAATCCTAACAGATGAAGATGGGAGGAAACCCCAGGAAAAGATTCATTACGGTATTATTAATTCCTTTCTAGGGGGTATGAAAGTCACTTAATAAATTTAACTTGTGCTACTACCAGGGATAAGAGACAGTAGGTGAAACAGACACATGAAAAAATGTTCAAAATCATTAGCCATCAGGGAAATTCAAATCAAAACCACACTAAGATACCACCTTATGCCAGTTAGAATGGCAAAAATTGACAAGGCAAGAAACAACAATTGTTGGAGAGGATGTGGAGAAAGGGGATCCCTCCTACATTGTTGGTGGGAATGCAAGTTGGTACAGCCACTCTGGAAAACAGTGTGGAGGTCCCTTAAAAAGTTAAAAATTGAGCTACCCTATGACCCAGCCATTGCACTACTGGGTGTTTACCCCAAAGATACAGACGTAGTGAAGAGAAGGGCCATATGCACCCCAATGTTCATAGCAGCAATGTCCACAATAGCTAAATCGTGGAAGGAGCCGAGATGCCCTTCAACAGATGACTGGATTAAGAAGTTGTGGTCCATATATACAATGGAATATTACTCAGCTATCAGAAAGAACGAGTTCTCAACATTTGCTGCAACATGGACGGCACTGGAGGAGATAATGCTAAGTGAAATAAGTCAAGCAGAGAAAGACAATTATCATATGATTTCTCTCATCTGTGGAATATAAGAACTAGGAAGATCGGTAGGGGAACAAAGGGATAAAGAAAGGGGGGGTAATCAGAAGGGGGAATGAAACATGAGAGACTATGGACGATGAGAAACAAACTGAGGGCCTCAGAGGGGAGGGGGGTGGGGGAATGGGATAGACCGGTGATGGGTAGTAAGGAGGGCACGTATTGCATGGTGCACTGGGTGTTATACCCAAGTAATGAATCATTGAACTTTACATCGGAAACCAGGGATGTACTGTATGGTGACTAACATAATATAATAAAAAAATATTAAAAAAAAAAAAAAGACAGTAGGTGAAGGTAAAATCTTGATAATGAGCAAAGGACTGGTTGGGGTTATGTGGACTAAGATATTTTCAGGATTCCAAAGGCTCAGAATCGTTTTTTCCAAGACCTCAGTATGAACTTAAGCCAATTAACATTTACCAAAACTACAGGATTCTCAGTTTCTGCTTGAGAGGAAGAAAGAGAATAGAGATGGCAATTCTAGCTCTCCAAGACAGTGGGATTCTCTTGGGACAATTTCATGAAGGTACAGGGAAATGCAACTGATGCTTAGGGCATCTTCAAGTTTGTATCCCATGATTACCTCACTGGTTAGCCATTTCCAAGGCTGGAGGAGATGTTCTTACCAGCTCAGGATACCCCGAACTTCCCTATCAAAGTACCGATTACATTCAATGGTTATCTTTTTATATTTAGCTGCATCTCCATTAGGTTTCAGCTCTGTGATGACAGGGACTATATCTCTGTTGTTTACCAGTATCTATCACTAGTGCCCAGCACAGAGCCTGACAGATGAAAGGACCTCAAATATTTGTTGAATCAATCAAGTACCAAGTAAGAAAGCATGCTGTTTCCTACATCATAATCAGAAAACTACTAACAATAGCCTATTTCTTCTTATTTATGTAGAAACTAAGTCAGGTTACATTTTCTTCTCTTCTTTCAGCTGAGGACTGATTTGTAAAGAAGGAAGAAGACATGAAATAAACCATTATCGACAAATCATACTGAATAATAAAATTAATTTTCTGATCCCTCTTAGAATGATAAATCCCCACCAAGGGACAGAGCTCATGTCACGAAGACAGAGATATAGCTGGGAAGAACAGAGAGGCTTCCAACTTTACTTTGAAGGGAAAGAAAATGTTACACACTGCAAAACTGACTCTCATAGAAGAGGTTTGATGAAAGAAAGACTTTAGTAAAAAGGAAAGTCCAAAAATTACTATGTTGGAAGGTAACTAGCAAGCACCTTTGGAGTCTTGATTCATTAAGGCATGTTCCAAAGTACTTTACACCTCACCTAAAGTGAAAGTAAATCCACAGTATAAATGAGAAAAAAATAACCTCATGGGTATCAATAGAATTTGATGAAGTGGTAACTACCTCCACACAAGAGCAGTAGAGGAACATGTAAATAGAAAGATACTATGTCCTAGTATAAACAACATGGTTTTTAGAAGCAAAAAATAGTTAGGGCCCTATACTCTACCACCTACTGGCAATACAATTGTGAAGAAGTTCCCTTTTGTGCTAAGCATCAGATTTCTTATCTTTAAAACCACGCTACTTATGCATCTATTTCCTAGATTGCTGTAAAAATCAAGTGAACTTACATAAGTACCTGGCACATGGAAGTTGTTTAAAAAAAAAACTTAAATCTAAAAAGAATTAAAAAAAAACCCATACTTTGAAAAAATAAACACCTGACTAAAAAACTAAAATTATCAAATAACTTTTGAGTAAAGAGAGTTAATAGAAAATTTTAACTTTTATAGAAGTACACTTCCAAACACCCAACCACAGGAAAGGTATGAAATATTTTCTTACAGTAAAGTGGGTCAAAACTAAATAAATCTAACATGGGAGGGGCAATCACACATGTATAAGACAAAAATTTGATTTGAAAGTATTTTATCTAAAATAGCCTACAAATATTTAAATAACTGTGGAATTCACAGAAAGTACTAAAATTAAATGATAAATGAGTAAACTTGAGTTAAAGTATGCTATGGTTGGCAAAAAGAACTAATATCATCTTAGACTTTGTTTTAAAGTCGGCTCCACCCCCAGTGTGGGGCTTGAACCCAGGACCCTGAGATGGAGTCAGATGCTCTACCAACTGAGTCACCCAGGCACCCCAATCTTAAACTTGCATTAACAGAATTATCCAGAAAACAGAAAGTAATTGTTCTATATTAGGTTACTTTAGATTTACACACTACCTTTTAAGAGTTAATTAAGTCAAACATCCAGAGAGAGCAACAATATTACAAGGATTAAGACGGTAGATGTCTTCAGCCTGGAAATGATATGTTGGCTTTTTTTGTTTGGGGAGGTTTTCTGATGCCAGAGGAATGAATGGAAGAGAGAATTTTTAGTTCACCATACAAGAAGAAAATACCCAGGGGCACCTGGGTGGCTCAGTCAGTTAAGCGTTGGCTTCGGCTGGGGTCATCACCTTAGGGTCCTGGGATGGAGCCCTGCATCAGGCTCCACACTCTGTGGGGAGTCAGCTTATTATTTCTCTGCCTGGGCCCCTCGACCTGCTCATGCTCTGTCTCTCTCAAATAAATATATAAAATATTACAAAAAAAAAAAAAAAAGAAAAGAAAGGAAGAAAAAAGGAAGGAAGGAAGGAAGGAGGGAGGGAAAGAAAGAAAGAGAGAGAGAGAGAAAGAAAGAAAGACAGACAGACAGACATCCAAAAAATTTAGGCAGCATGTTCCCCACCACAGAAATGAATTTACAAAAAAATGTCCTTAATTGTTAGAATATGATCTTTAAAGGACCTTTTAATACAATTCTTTTTTTTTTTTTAACGATTTTATTTATTTATTTGACAGAGATAGAGACAGCCAGCGAGAGAGGGAACACAAGCAGGGGGAGTGGGAGAGGAAGAAGCAGGCTCATAGTGGAGGAGCCTGATGTGGGGCTCGATCCCCTAATGCCGGGATCACGCCCTGAGCCGAAGGCAGACGCTTAACCGCTGTGCCACCCAGGCGCCCCCTTTTAATACAATTCTAAAGGAGCAAAGAATACTTCATTAATGAATGCTTAAGGCTTCCTATTAATTACTAACTAAATCTGTCAGAGATAAAAGTTTATACTGCCAACACCAAGAATCTAACAAGCTGTGAAACCAGACTTAACTCTATTTAACAACGATTACAAATCTTCCTGTTAGTAACTATCATGGTGTCAAGAGAAAGTTTACCAATTCTGTTCCTAATATGTTAAATAATCCTAAACTTACAAGCCTATGTTATATAAATTTATAAACCTATATTCTAAAATCTCTTTCATAGGAATGCCTGGGTGGCTCAGTTGGTTAAGTGTCCAACTCTTGATTTTGGCTCAGGTCATGACTTCAAGGTCATGAGAGCTTAATATTTTCTGTCTTCCTCTGCCCCTCCTTCTCCCTCTCTCCCTTTCTAAAAAACAAAATAAAAATGACTGCTTTAAAAAAATAAAATAAAATCTTGTTCATGAATGTATCCATTTAACAGTTTTTATTCCCTTTTCAATGACTGTTGTAACACCACAGTGAATACACATTAAAGAACAAATACTTTATTCACAGTATCTCATATTTAGATACATTTGTGTTTTCTTGAGACTCCAGAAATCTGGAAACACTAATTCTACATTAGTTATAGTCAACCCCAATAAAATATCAGCAGGAATTAGATGGATGGTAACAGAACATCATTAATGGACACTAATATTTTCCTCAAGATCAATAGAGTGGTTTCAGAAAAAAGCAAAGAAAACATACTCACATCTTGGCTCAGTCCAGAAAAGGTTTTCTGAAGTTCCTTGGCAAATTCTAAGTTATGTAGTACTTCTTCATATTTCTCCACTGCTTCCTACCGAATAGGATAAGAAAACATCAATTCTGTTAACTTCTAAGTACAAATACATCAGAATAAGTGTTCCTATAAAAACAACAGAAGACGTAAAACTTTATGAACTAGCCATTTACAATACTTACTCAAAAAAGTAGGAAGAAAGAGCATTTAATAGAAGTTATATAAAGTTAAATTTAAAAATTCAATTTTTAGGAGTCTAGGTGGCTCAGTCAGTTAAGTGTCTGACTCTTGGTTTTGGCTCAGGTCATGACCTCAGGGTTGTGAGACTGAGCACCTGCTTGAGATTCTCTCTCTCCCTGGGCCCCTCACCCCCTTAAAAAAAAAATCTAAAAATTTAAAAATAAATATAAAAATTCAATTTTTATACTAATAATCTGAGCCATAATAAAGGAGCTGAGTTCCTGTCTATAAAGTGCAAGGTCACAGAGACCAGTTGTTTTTAAGAGCAATAAGCCAACAGAATTCCTCTGTCAATATTCACTCACTACTCAAATACAGTACACAAGAAGCATAGTGAGCATGACACAGATGAATAAGCAACTTCAAGAAATCTGGGGCGCCTAGGTGGCTCAGTCAGTTGAGCATCCGACTCTCAGTTTTGGCTCAGGTCATGATCTCATGGGTCATGGGATTAAGCCCCATCTTGGGCTCCATGCTCAGCAGGGAATCTGCTTAAAGATTCTCCCCCTCTACCCCTCCCCACATGCAGGAGCTCTCCCTCTCTCTCAAATAGTCTTTCAAAAAAAAAAAAAATTTAGGGGCGCCTGGGTGGCTCAGTTGTTAGGCGTCTGCCTTCAGCTCAGGTCATGATCCCAGGGTCCTGGGATCGAGCCCCGCGTCAGGCCCACTTCTCCCTCTCCCACTCCCCTTGCTGGTGTTCCCTCTCTCACTGTGTCTCTCTCTGTCCAATAAATAAATAAAATCTTTAAAAAAAAATTATACTATGGTAGAAAAGATTTGTAAACAATTACCTATAAAAAATGAAATTAAGTACTGTAACAGAAAGATTGTAAATTTAAAGGAGTTTTTTTTTTTTAAAGATTTCATAGATGAACAACAACAACAAAAAAGATTTCACTGGTGAACAAAGGTGGTAGTTAGAAAAAGCGTAGATTTTAATGAGACTAACTCAAATCTAGATGGAAGACCAATAATATGAAACAGAAGAAGATGGGGAAATTGTCGAACCACATAAAAGATATATTTTAAAGTCTTCATAATTAAAGTAATACAGTACTCCACTACTAGCTATCTACCTAAAAGAAAACATATGTCCACATAAAGACTTACATGCAAATTTGTATAGCAGCATATTCATTATGGCCCCAAATAAAAACAATCCAAATATACAGCAACAGGTAAACGGATAAAGAAGATGTGGAATAACCATTCAAAGGATACTCGTCAGCAATAAAAAGAAATGAATTACTGATACATGATGATACATGAGGGCGAACCTCAAAAACATAACACTAAGTCAAAGAAGCCATATGGGAAAGACTATCTTATATGAAATATCTAGAAAAGACAAACTTACAGAGTTAGAAAGCAAATAAGGATACAAAAAGGAACTTGGAGGGGTTACAGGTGTTTGAATTCAGATTGTCATGAAGTTGCATAACTCTACAAATTTACTATACATTGACATACACTTAAAATGGGTTAATTTTATGTACATGATACTTCGAAAAGCTGTTTTAAAAACAGTCTGATAATACTACATCTTTTTTTAAGATTTCATTTATTTGAGAGAGAGAGCAAGCATGAGCAAGGGGAGAGGGAGAAGCAGACTCCCTCCTTAGATGGGAGCCCGATGCAGGGCTCTATCCTACAACCCTGGGATCATGACTTGAGCCAAAGGCACACGCTTAACCAACTGAGCCACCCGGACGCCCCAATAATACTAAATCTTTACAAAAATATAGAATAATAAGAACTCCTATGATACTACCAGTGTTAGCATAAATTAGCAAAATAATTTTGGAAGAGTATGGCATTTTTACCTATGAAGTTAACTATGGGCATACCCTGTACCCCATGATAGGTAAATGTACTGCTGGAGTTGAGTGGTAGATTCCAATGCTGGCTTTACTGTGCAATATAACCTAAGGCAGCATTTTGTTGGGATCATGTTTCATAATAAACAAAGGTGAAGAGGCTTTCCTCCTATAGAACCAAGAATGCACAGACAACACAACCATAGTATACAGCCCTTAGAGGTATGTAAAACCAGACGGAAACAACCTCTTATTTACTCCCAAATGGTATCAACTTTGATTCAAGAAAAGCAGCATCAAATGGGAACCACCTCAACTTCCCATTACCCAATGTGCATCCATCCTTTCTTCTCCCTTTCCTTGTTTACTGGAGGAGGTATCCTTCTACCTGTGCTCTGGATCCTTTTCAATTATGCTTTCATATGAAATCTTACTCTGTGATTCCCATTTAAAAATCTTGAGTTTCTCCCTCTCTGTTGATGCTTAAACCAGCATTTAACATGTTCAAGTCTCCCCCAGCCTAAATTAGAAAAATAAAAAGTACTTTTTTGGCTACCACCTTTTCCAGTCTCAGAAAAATTTCAAAAATGTCTACAGGGTCTCCCATTTCCTCTTCAGCCCTTATCAACCTGGATACTGTTTCCACCATTCTGGCAGAACTATACTGGCTGCAGTCAGCAATGTCAACACCACCTTTCAAACCCATAGATCTTTAATAGCTCTCATTCTGGTTTACTTCTCAGAAGACTTCAAGATGAAGGCATCCTCTTGCTCTACAAACATCTGTTTTTAATAACACTAAACTTCCATTCTTCTCCCATTTCTCCAGCTGTTTATTTACCAGTAATTTTTCCATGAACTTCTCTCACCTCTGTTTTTAGCATTTATGAAATAAATAGGACCTACATTAGAGATGTTGGGCAATTCAAATGATTTCATATTTATAAATCACTCAAAATGATGCCTGACCCTGAGGTAAGCTCACTGTAAGTATTTTTAGTTTATTATTCAAACACCAAATGTCAAATGTCCTAGGCTTTTCTTTCTATATTCTCACCCAAGACAGTCTCATCTTTTCTCATGGTTTCAATTAGCAGCCATAGAGATGAAGTATCTATTAACCAAACTTCTCTGTGCTCCACACCTGTATCTTACATACTTACTACATATCACCCCTTAATGTTTCACAGGCACATTAAAATCAATGGTCCAAAATTGAGCTCTTTATCCTATCCTCCCAAAACCTTCACCACCCCCAGTGTTTCCAGGCCCAATAAATGGTTTTGCCATCCATCCAAGTGTTTGAATCAGAAACCTGGAAACATTCTTGGCTCTTCCCTCTACTCCTATATCCTGTCACCAAGCTATGTTAATTCCACCTCTCAAATCCGGCTACTTTACTCAAACCCTCCCTGCTGCTACCTTGGTACCAGCAAGGTACCTATAACCCCTGACCCAGACTACAGCCAACCCTTATCTAGTCTCCTTACATCCACACTTACCATCTCCAAACCATTACTCACCCTATAAAGTGATTTTCTTTAATTACAGATCTATGAGTCCTGCTCTGTTTAAAACCTATCTGTATCATTTCTGATAACCTTAAGAAAAAACACAAAGCCTTTAAATGGCAAACAAAGATGTATGTTTAAGTGGCTTTCCCCCTCCAACTACTTTATTCCATCCATACTGGCTTTCTTTCCAGTTTCCTAGAGAGGCTCTTTGTAAAATCATTCTTTTCCCACTCAGGCCCATAACACATGCTAGCATCCGCCTAGCCTGCTCTTCCTCCTTTTCCATTTGAACTTGCTAAGTCCTATTCATTTTTTAGGTCTTAACTAAAGCACTTTCTTTCTCAAGGAAGCTGTCCTCAATTCTCCAAACTAGGTTAGATTCCTCATTATAATCCATTATCACTCTGTACTTCACTCTAACATCTATCATATTTGTATTTACTTATTTCCTACCTCTTCTCCATCACACTATATCCATGCGGACAAGGATCACATTTCCCCTTAGGTTATAACCCTAACGTTAAGCACAGAACCTCCCAGCATAAATACTTAATGTATTATTGTTGAAATAATAAAACGCAGTTCAGAACACGATTTTAGTCACAAATATGCTGAAGATTCTGAATAGAATTTTAAAAATTTCGAACAGAATTATATACTGAGATTTCTGTTTCAAAAAAAGAACACTAGCGGGAATAGGACTGGTGAAATGAAAAGGAAGGTCTCAAGAAAAGGATGTTAATTAGAAAGGCTACATAACATTTGGGTGGTGTGCCTTGACTAGGCCAATTGCTGTGGGACTACAAAGCAGAAAAGATTCCGTGTTATTTAATGAGTTTTGCATTGTGCATTACATATAACATAAGGTCAGAGTTTAGCAACCAGAGATGGGTACCAAATCCTAAGTCTTTAAAAATAAAAACTTCAATGAAGCTGAAAGTGTCCCTTGCCATTTGCTCAAGCACTCACCTGAATCTCAGTTCTCCATTTCAAATCCAGAGCTGAACCAAAATAGATATTTAAGTTATGAGTGGGCCTCTAAAAAACCTCATTAAGACAATCTTCTGAGGCGCCTGGGTGGCTCAGTCGGTTAAGCGGCTGCCTTTGGCTCAGGTCATGATCCCAGAATGATCCCCCCCCAACTCCCTCCTGGGCTCCAGGCTCAGCGGGGAGCCTGCTTCTGCCCCCCCACCCCCAGCGTGCTTGCTTGCTTTCTCGGTCTCTCTTGTCTCAAATAAATAAAATCTTTGGGGAAAAAAAGGACAATCTTCTCCCTGTTTCAAAAGAAAAATCTAGGTTTGTACTAAAAATCTTAATGAAATCTTTTTAATCTTTAGCTTAGTCTTGACAGGTTACTTCAAAGTTACTACTACAGAGGTTATAATAGCCATGCAGATCATAGAAAGCTTTACTTGCAATATTAAGAATATATGTTGGGTTAATGAAGAACTACAAACTGAAATTACAAAATTCCTAGCCTACAATATTGAAAATACAGTCAGTATCCAATTTTTAGCTAAAGCAGTGCTGGAAGGAAAATTCACAGCCTTAAATGCATACCAATGGGGAAAAAAGGAAACCATGCAATTTAAAGTTAGAAAATGAAGCAAATAAACCAAAGGAAAGCAGAAAGAAAAAAGGAGAAGAGAAAAACTAAAATAAACCCAGAGGCTAGCTTAAAAAAAAAAAACAAACTAGCTAACTTAATTAAAAGTAAACTGAGGAAACAGAATCATACAAAATTAGAAAAAAACAAAGTAAGAGAGAGACAGACTTTTACCAAAAATTACTTTGCCCCAATCTATGCAAGTAAGTTTTTTAAGCTGGATGAAGTAAGTGATTTTCAAAGAAAAGTTTTGAAAAGTTGACTCAAAAAAAAAATAATAATAATCAATTTCAAAAAAAAAAAAAAAGAGAGACAGAATATTTTCAAAACCTCCCACCCAAAACAAGAACCAGGCTGAGAGAGTTTCATAAAACAATTCAATCCTTAAAGACAATGTTATTATGGAAACACTGACATGGTATTGAAAAAGAAGCAGTGGATGAACAGGCAGAGCAAGGCAGATTTTAGAGCACTGAAACTATTTTACATATTATAATGGTAGATACGTGCCATTATACATTTGTCAAAAACCCACAAAATGTACAAAACCATAAGATGAACCCTAATGTAAACTATGGACTTGGTATGATGGTGATGTGTCAACGTATGTTCAATTATAATAAATGTTACCTCTCTCGTAAGTAATGCTGATGGTAGAGGAGGCAGTGCACATGTGGGATCAGTGGGTACAACTCTTAACTTTCTGCTCAGGGTTGCTATAAACCCGTAACTGCTCAAAAAATAGTCTATTAAAAAAAAAAGTAAGGGCCAAGAATAAAGGCCCCAAGAGTATCTATAGCTAAACTAAATTGTATAGAAAATGGAGGAAGAGAAGGCAGGAAGAAGAATATCTGCTGGCTTATAGAGACAACACTCTGGACAGATATGTAAGAATCTACTAGCAATCATTACAATAGTTCCCCTTATCCATGGGGGAATGTGTTCCCAGACCCCAGTAGATGCCTGAAACCACAGATAGTACTGAACCTTATATATACTGTTTTTTCCTTCTCTATATACACATTCCTAGGATGAAGGTTAATTTATACATTAGGCAGAGTAAAAAGATTAATAAAATAGAAAAATTATAACAATATTACAGTACTAAAAGCTTTATGAATGTGGTCTTGCAAAATATCTCACTGTACTGTAGTCACCCTTTTAGTGATGATGGGAGATGATAAAATGCCTACATGGTGAGATGACGTGAGGTGAAGGACGCAGGCACTGTGACATAGTGTTAGGCTACTATTGACCTTCTGACCGTACATCAGAGGATCTTCTGCTTCCCGACCTCGGCTGACCACAGGTAACAGAAACCAGGGAAAGCAAAACCACAAATAAGGCGGGGGAGGGGGACTACTGGACTTTGTAAGATAAGAAGTGAACAAAGGACATGGTGAAAAGAAAAACTGTCTTTTAAAGCATTTCCTAATTTCTTTTTTTTTTTAAGATTTTACTTATTTACTTGACAGAGACAGCGAGAGAGGGAACACAAGGGGAGTGTGAGAGGGAGAAGCAGGCTGCCCTCCAAGCAGGGAGCCCGATGTGGGGCTTGGTCATGACCTGAGTTGAAGGCAGACACTTAATGGCTGAGCCACCCAGGTGCCCCTATTTCCTCATTTCTGAAGCATCTGGGTGGCTCAGTAGGTTAAGCATCTGCCTTCAGCTCAGGTTGTGATCTGTGGGTCCTAGGATCAGCCCCGTGTGGGACTCCCAGCTCAACAAGGAGTCTGCTTCTCCCTCTCCCACTGCTCATGCTTGCATGCACTCTAATAAACAAATAAAATCTTTAAAAAATAAGTAATAAAACATTTCCTAATTTCTGAACTATGTAAATTATTACCAACTTAAATAACTAAACTTAGTTAATATGGAACATTTGTGATCAATTAAATAAGATCAAAATAACCACTACCTATTTGACAAAACTGGTACTTGGGGATCTTATCTAAGGGATGTGATCATAATTTGGGGCCTAACTGTTCATCCTTTTCCATGTGCTGATGCACGTACCGTGTGCTGCCCATCATGAGCCTGGAGCCATACCACAAGCACCAGGACCGACCCTGGACAGATTCTAGCTGCCACATGGCCCGCTGCCCCATTTCAGCAGGAAGCACCAGAGCAGTTATCGCCTGTTCCCTAACACGCAGTTAGGGTTACTATTCCAGTGGGAGGAATGAGTAAGGGACAGGAAGAGATAGGCAGGGAAAGATAGGGGGCTGTGAGATCAGGCTCACAGAAATCCCAAAAATGTGGAGGTGTGGGGAAACCAGCGCTAAGAGGACAAATGGGACCACCCTGCCCTAGGTGGGTGGGGTGGGGTGGGGGTCTTTATTATAACCACCTGTGACCAACAAAGAATAACAAGCCCCTAAAAAGGAAGTCGTTGAAGGTGTTATCAATAGAGATGTTAAAAGAATTTAAGTTTCCTGCTTAGCTTTCTATAAAAGACCAACCCTGAAGGCCCTCATTGCCAGACAGGCAACCCTGTCTGGACTCCCTCACACTCTTGAGAGCTTTTTCTGTATCTTCACTTAACAAATGTCTATCGCTTTACTCACAAAAACAAAAAACAAAAAAAACCCTAAACTTAGAACTTATTAAATACTACACTACTGATGACGGTTCTCTGAGGGTTCAGATCATAGATTTTTACATTTTTTTTCTTCCCATTTATCTGCATTTTCTAAATTTCTACCTCAAATATATACTGCTTGTATATGTTAGTTCTCAAAAGTACCACAAACTACATGCTTAATTATATCTAAAAACATTCTATCATTTTTTATTTAGTAAATCTATACGTAACAAATACTTTACATGTTTACTATATGCTCTAAAGTATCCTAAGTACTAGGAAAACAGCAATGGACAGAATTTCTACTTTAATGGAACTTTCATTTCAAGAGAAACAAAATGAATTTTACAGCTGGTCAGAGAAGCAAGGCAGGATGCCTGGGTGGCTCAGTCAGTTAAGCATCTGACTCTTCATTTTGAGTCAGGCCATGATCTCAGGGTCATGCGATGGAGCCCCTCGTCGTAGGCTCCACACTCAGTGCAGAGTCCACTTAAGATTCTCTCTCCCCCTTTCCCTCTGCCCCACCCCCCCAAGCACTCATTCTCTCTCAAATAAATGAAATCTTTTAAAAAAAAAAAATTAAGGGGGGATAAACAGAAGGGGGAATGAACCACGAGAGACTATGGACTCTGGGAAACAAACTGAGGGCTTCAGAAGGGAGGGGGTGGGGGATTGCGATAGGCTGGTGATGGGTATTAAGGAGGGCACGTATTGCATGGAGCACTGGGTGTTATACACAAACAATGAATCATGGAACACTACATCAAAAACGAAGGATGTACTGTATGGTGGCTAACATAATATAATAAAAACTTTTTAAAAAAATCTTAAAAGAGAGGAAATTAAAGCAAAGACCTAAGGAGCGTGAATGGGGGAATGGAGGTATAGTGTTGTGCGGACAAGCCTTACTGAGATGACCTTCAAATAAAAAGCTGAAGGAGATTGAAAACTGAGCCATTCAGACACCTGGGAATAAAGCATCCCAGGCAGTAGGAACAGCACGTGCAAATGCCCTGAAACAGAAGTGTGCCTGGGATGTTTGAGGAATAGCAAGGAGGCCAGTGTAGCAGGAATGAAGTTAGCATGGGATGAAGTGCAGGAAATGCAATAAAGATGTTGAAAGGACGTAGGGAGTATCTTTTATAGGACTCTGTCGGCCACAGTAAGGACATTTTGCTACCATGATGGGTACTGAAGCTACCGTGCTGAGAACAGGCTTGGACAAAGAACAGAAATAGAAAGACCTGTGAGGAAGACACTACAGTAATGTAGATGAAAGATGATGCGGCTTAGACCAGGATGGCAGGAGCGGAATTTGAGAAATGGCCAGTTTCCGGATTTACCTTGAAGGGAGAACTGACCTTGCTAATGGGCTAGATGTGTGGTCTCTATTAGGAGAAAGATGAGAAATTCTCCTTGCCAACACCATCCTTCTAGTTCCTCAAGCCATTAACTGACATCACTAATTAGAGGAGGAACAGGTTTTGGGGGGCAGGGTGAAGTCAGGAGATGCCAAATAGGCAACTGAACATAGGAAATCTACAGTTTCGAGGACTTATCTATTGGCAATGTAAATTTGGCAGTTGTCAGCATTTAACTCGAGAATTCAAAGTGAATCCTATAGAAGCAACATGTAGTTATTAAGACAGTACTGAAAGACTGAGTTTAGAGTTTGCCTGGCTGGAAGTCGGAAATATATCTTGTCCTTGACATTTATTTCTTAGAATGCTACCATGAGAACCACCAACCTCCCTACCCCTAACCCCCCGTTTCCCCAAAATCACATACTACTATAACAGAACACTTCCTTCAAGGATATTTACACTAAGAAAAGTATTATCACTTTAAAAATCATTGAACATACCAGGCCAGTTGAAAACAAAGCTATGTTGAAATGCTGGATGTCCAGCTAAGTCCTCTCACCAGCAGTGTGAGCACATCATTCTCGGAGCTCACACAATTCAAATCTGTGCCTCAGCAAAATTGTAATTTCCTACATCACAAAAATTCTAGGTCAGTGAAGACGAGTCCACATGGCAAGGGAAAAGACCCTGAATGCCAGTATTTGTGATACACAACCAAAAATCTTAGCTAAAAAAGAAGACAACAACAGATCTACAGACTAGATCGAATAACTTAATTTTGTCCCTTCCTAGCCAAGAGATGTGATTAGGCAAAGATCCATTAAACAGTTTTTTTATTTTCATATCGCAAAAACTCTTTCACATTAGATAAAACTTGCAGTTGCCAGGTATACCATAGAATATATTTTTAAAAGGTGCAAATACTCTTTTAAAGTAAGGTTAAAAAAAAAAAAAAAAAGGCCAGATAGCCAGATATCAGATACACGTGCCCCCTGAGAGGTTTCATAGCAATCTATGATAGAAAAGTAAGGGGAGAACGCAAAAGGGATTAGGGGGAAGAAAAAGGAGAAAACCTAGTCAAGCTAGAATATTCTTTGACATTTTAGAGCAGAAAGATGACCACTTTAGAGTAAATCAGTGAACAGTGGAAAGCTAGTCTTCCCTCCACTTCTTCATTCCTCCCTAGCAAAAGTTTAATTTAAATCCATACGTTAACTCTTAGTGATGGTCTACATTTTCACTCTTAAATTTAACAACCCACAACCCCATCCATACCCTCTGTTAGTGCAAAAGTAATCCGTCAGATCACATGGATGAAGAAGACAGTCTTTTGAAAAATCCAGTGGATTTTCTTTATTGGCCTTCTCAAATCTTTGGTCTCACCAAACCCATATAGAGTTTTATTAAGGAAAAAACAACAACAACAACAAAAAAAAACGAGCAAGTGTGACCAAAGGATCATAAACCACTTACCAACTGGTCTGGATTAAGTTGCTCCCCATTTTTCAGGCGATCCTTGTAGTCTTCAAGTTTGAGCTACAAAAGAGAAACTTGTATCTGCTATAGTCTGATATAAAATTCTAAAGAAATAAACTAACAGCCTGCTTCTTAAGAAAACAAAGTTCTTGAAGTAAGCTATTAATCTGTAAGAATACCAGTTTACTATAAGGCAAGCAGCAACTGCAGGTAAGGTCCAGTCAGGGAAAAAAATATTACACACAATCAACATTAGTCTGGAATTAGGAAAGTTAAGCAGTAATGAAACTCTTTTCTCTTGGTGGCCTCTGTTTATAATAAGACTACTTAACACATAGGGACTTAACTAGTCAATCATATGCCCCTAACCCAGTGGTGCTCAATCAGGGACAATTTTGACCCTCAGGGATCTGTGGCAATGTCTGGAGATATTTTTGGTTATCACTGCTTGGAGGATGGGAAGGAGGTGGAGAGTGCTACTGGCATCTTCTGGGTAGAAGCCAGGGATGCTGCCAATCACCCTACAATCCAGATAGCCCCTCCCCCCACCAACAAGAATTATCTGGCACAAAATGTCAATAGCGTTTAGGCTGAGAAATCCTCCTCCAACCTCATGCTTAAACTATTAGTTACCTGTTGAATTATGTGGCATTTGTCCAATAGCAAACTTCTTAATGGAAGTATAGAAACGCAAAAGATATTTTCTCTAGCATTATAATAGCCTTAATTCAAAATCTTTTTTTCATATTAAATTTGGTATGTATTTCAGTAAATACATAACAAATTGTATTTATTGTCCCCATAATAATGACATGACCCACTATCCTATTCTAAAAGCAATGTTTAGGCTCCTCCCATACCGGCTTTATAGCTTTAAAGTGCTTTCCCAGAAGCTTGAAACAAAAGCATTGGTACTGACCAGATAAGTATCCAAAATTAAAGAGGTACTATAGTTCAGCTAGAGAATAAACGTATACATGTAGTTCCTCTGCCGGGGGTAAAAGACATTAAAGAGTCTCCACCGACAGATCCTGCTTTGCATGGATCCTGCTTTGACTAGTTTCCCATAGTGGCAGGGAATTTCTGCTGACCCAGGCACACTCACCTTATCATGCTTGGGATTAACTGCATCACTGCATGCATTCAAAAGACAACTGGTGAGAGCTAGGGCTACACAGAAGCTACTAGTAACTGGCCTTTCTTCACTACCTTGGGTCGCGGGGAGAGAAACAGAGTCAACTAGACTCAATCTCTTCACGCTCCTCCATTAAAAGCAACTTTCCTAAGGTTTAACTAGGTCATAGAATAAAACCATGTAAGAGTTCCCAGGTCCAGACAGTCACTCACCTTACTATCACAAGCGAGAGAGAATCATGACACAACAAAGCAACGTGCAGTCCTGCTTCACAGGCTCCATGACTCAGGAAATGAGCAATGAGTTGGATCTTTACATCAGCATTTACTGTAACGTTAGGCTGATTATAAGGAGTCCCTTTATAAGGCTTTCTACAATGCTTTCACCTACCAATCTTAAACGATCACCTAGCAACACAAAAATTAGTGCTAAAACATTTTCTGGCTCTACCGTGGTTGAGGCTTCCAATGACTGCAGCAGCTATACTGCAATATCAACCGCTGCAGAAAGTCACAAGGAAAACAAGCTTAAAAAATCAGGCTATTACTCATCTATGAAAAGAAACATTAATACTACACTCAAAGAATCTGACTTAAAGCTGCTAGCTCTTCAAGTATTTCAACAGCAGCATACATAATAATTTTACTATGAAGAATATTTTCAGTTACGCTGAAAAATCAAACAGAAAATGTTTAATATACCTAACATTTAACCTGCTTGTATGTTTTCAGCCAGCTAAATCCCAAGGTTAGTTACATCTTTTAGGAAGTAAAAATGTCAGTTCTCTGGCCCTTATTACTTATTACAGATGGTACATATACAAGGATGCGAGGGGAATAGTTACCTTCTTTTTCTCAATGTTTCTAATTTTGTGTTTAAGGCATATGAGTCCATTATCAATATATGTCTCATATGCTTGGGAAGGAGAGGCAGCAGAACTGAGAGCAGACTGCAAGGGGCTCATGGCCCGCTGGCTTTCCCCATGCTGACTGTGGTTCACTTGGGGCTTGGCTGACTTCATATTCCCCTCTCTTCCCTCCTCTGAACGGCCTGAAGGTGACTGGTAACCAAAAGGAGATGAAGAGAGTTGCACCATTGAAACAGATGAAGCTGAAGGAAGAAAAAAAGTTAGATATAAAAGTAAATTCAGGGTAGAGGAATACAAGGAAACTTTAACTTCCCTGAGAAGTCTAGACCCACTCCCTCAAAATTCTCTTCCACAGAAGTGAACTCAAAACCCAGTAATGGTGCTTCTATTTCACTACTTTTAAGGTGATTAGTGCCAAGCACTAGCGCCTTTACGTAGGCAAAATCTACAATACGGGGGATGTTTCCAGAAATCCAACTTTCCACAGAGGGAGAACTGCTAATCAAGCAATGGCTTCAGAGCTCCTCTTCTCTCGTAAGGGCAATCCACATTCTGAATAATTTCTATGGTCAAATGATGACACACAAAAAATAAGCTCTCCCCATTAGGACCTTAAGGCAGCCTTTCAAACCTCTTTACATTATCCCTCACCACTAGCCCCAACGCAGTCATAAACAACGCCATTTAAGAGAAAATCCCGAGCACACATTCTTTCACAGCCTCATTCACTAAAGAGTAGCTTCTTGAACAAGACCCCTAACTTCCCTTTGCTTGCTCGGGGGCCTACAAGGCAAGTCCGTCACTATTGGACATTTGTAGCGAGGTACCTGCAAGAGCCCCAACTTGGTTTTCTGTTCCGTTTAGACTAAGCCATAACCATTCACACCACACCAGTTTAAAAGCTCATCGTCGCGAGCCTTACACCGCCCTGGTCAGTGGTCCTCGCACCCCCTTCACCCCCACGCATCCCCTTACGGAGCACCCCCAAAGCAAGGACATAACAGGCCCCATGCAGGCCAGCGCCGATCCTCAATCCCCGCAGGGGCCCGCGCGAGAGTCGCCACTACAGGGCGGCCACTTCAGCGCCCCGAGGGCACCGACCCCCGCCCTTCCCACAGCCTTCCGGACGCCGAGGCACCAGGCTGGGGCCCCTTCTGCAGGTGCCTCTGGGGAGGCCGACCTGGAAACAAAACGCACTGGCCACCTGCCCTCGACGGCCCCGCCCCGAGGATGCCGAGCCGCCCTTCCACCTCTCTGCCGCGGCGGCCACCCAGCCCTGCCCACCCCGCCCGGGTGGGCCGCCTCCCCACGCCGCGTCGACCCAGGCCGCCGCAGCTCGGCTTCACCTCCGCAGGCCCCCGAGGCCGCTGCCGCTGCCGCAGCCCGGGCCCGCCTTCGAAAGCCGGCGGGAGCCAGGAGAGCTGCGGAGGTGGACCGGCGCCACCCCGCACTTGCGTCTCCTCCTCCCGCCTCCTCCCTCTCCCCTCCCTGTCCTCGCTGGCGGCGTCTGCGGCGCCGGGCGCTCCGCCGACTCAGCCGCTCTTGCCCAGGCCCGCCCTTTCCGCCGCGCGGGGCTGATATAGGCGCGCCCCGCCCCCATCCGCCCGCACGCGCATCCTCGGGCTGCCCCGCACCGCCTCCTTCCGGTGCCCCAGTCGCCGCCGCCGCCGCCGCCGCCG
>NW_024425119.1:27967784-28078694 GCF_017311325.1 Ursus maritimus
CGCGGGTCTCGGCCCGGGAGGGCGTTTGTTCCACGCCGGGCTGCGGCGGGAAGTCGGTCGCGAGAGGGCGCGTTCTCCCTGCGATTGCGCAGATTGCGGGGCCCCAGGTGGGCCCAGTGTGTCCCCGAGAGCCAACCGGCCGTAGACCCAGCAGCCCTGCCCGACCTTGCTGATTGCAGGCGGTAACTAGTGAATGTGCGACCTTGAACAGGTGATTTCGATCGTCGGAGAAGGGCGGCGCGCCCTATGTGGCATTGCCGGTGAAACGAGCTCAAGCCTCTGGTGGTTTAGGTGCGCATTCTTGAAATGCTGGCGTGCCTTTGCTCGCCTAGATTCCATCCTTCACAGTAGGAGGGGGAAAATCACAGTTTCTTCAGAGAGGGCTCAGCCTGTGAGAGCAGAATGCCCCGAATCAGCTTTGCCATAAAAACGGAGTGAGACTCCGCGCGACCCTCGATATAGGATTATGGTTATTTAGGCTATGTCATTTGCTGCTTTGAAGCAGATGGATCTGTTGGCGCTCGGAGAAAAGACTAATAAAAATCTTGGTAAGGTTGCATAAAATTAACGGAAAAGTCTGGAAAGGCATGGTGTTTCTCATTCGAAACAAATAAGGGGGGGGACCACCCAGCGACATCTGGCCCCAACTTGTGTCCAGCTGTTACACCACACAGAATTGATTTAGGTCCTGTCCCTGAAGCTCTGATAAAATTTACTTAGGCCAGCAAGAAAAGAATGGAGAAAAATCAAAAATACAATCAAGGAAACAATGGTCCAGTTTAAAAAGTGTCAGCCAAGCCCACACAAAAATTACCATGATTTTTTAACATTTCTTGATACAGTATTTTGCCACTTATTATCTGTGTTCTTGTCATTGAGTAATGTACCTGAATGTTGCATTTTAGCTTTGAATCTCTGAATCCCATGTCTGACCTTGAGGGTAAGACAAATATTAGACTGTCCATTTGTTTCATTGTTTATAACTAGAGAGAACAGAAGCTGCTGAACATTAAAGGAAACAAAATACTGGACATAGTTTCAAAAAAAGTGAAGGACACACTTTTGGATCAATGAGAAGGCACAAAGTTACAGCACGGGTTATGACTGTTGTAGCCTGAACTAATACCCAAGAATGGCATTTCAGTCATATTAATCATGCTATGTTTGCCTTCTAATTGACCAGGAAAAAACTATCCGTTGGGTCATATAGATCTGGCCATAGGTCCTAAATATTCCATTAAAGGAATAATTTGGAGTAAATCTGTATGGATTTAATTCCCAAAATGGATTCAGAAAATGAATCGAGAAGGAATGCAAAAGCAAAAATAATGAAATTTCAAGTCCAGTAAGATAGAGTCTGTATAAGCATAACAACATTTGCAGATTGTACCTCAGTAAATAAAGTTGCAGTGATGTCTTCTGAAAAAAAGAAAAAAGTGATTCAGAAAAAAAGCTTCCCTGCTAGAGAAGATCTTTTAAGCCAGTGAATCTGGCTTATTTTGGAATGACATGCCCAAAGCACAAATTTATCATCTATGTTCCTCTACCCCACTCCCTAATTTCCAAGGCACCTTAATTTGTCTTGCCAACTATAAGGTGTTTGTGGAAAGTCACTTCCAAGCTTAGCAAAGAAGTACTATATTTAAAAAGGGATTTTTTTTTAATGTTTCCAATCCATAGGGAAAGAATACATTCATTCATTCAACAAATATTTATCATTATATGTCAGTTATATCTCAGTGAACCTGGGGGGAGACAAATATTTATTGGGCATCTGCTATGTGTTGGGTGATTGGGATATAATGGTGAGTGAGACAGATGTAGCCCCTCCTCTCTTGGAGCTGAGTGGGAATTCAATAAAAGCTGCAGGAATAAATAGCAAAAACAACCAAGTCAATAAAATAGAAAAACAAAAATACTAAAGTAATGGATGGTTTGTTTGATTTCTATAAAAACCCCCAAACTTTACAACCCTTGAAAATGTGAAGATTTCAAATATGCATTGTCTGGCAAATGTGTGCTTCCTGCAGGGATGGTTATACTGTAGTCCCTTAAAATCAGTGGAGCTTCATGTTGTCGAAACTGGAAAGATTAATTCACCAAAAGATGCTGAAGCTGGAAGCATATGGGTGGAGATACAAGAAATGATCTTAGAAATGTTGTTATGGGTGATAGAAATCTGCTTCTCCCTGGCTCTACAAGGCTTTGCAAACTGTTAACATGGAAGAAAAAGGGGGCCAAGAAAAATAACAAGAAGGCTAAGAAAGAGATTCTCTGGAAACATTTAACCAAGTAAAATTATTTAAAATATTGCACTTTCACATGCTTTCAGATTCATAAGGTGTCTTTGCAAATATCTGAGGAGAGAAACTTATGAAAATAAAGGACCGGCCAATATAGACTTCAGGCAGAAAAAAAAAAAAGTTGCCATAATAGTTTCAGGCATTTTTGAGAGAATTCCTATAGCTTCTAAAGTTAATATTCGTGTGGGCTTATTTTTTCATAAAATTATAATACCACATTCCCAGTGGTTTGGTTTATACTGTTTTTCTGGTATTGGAATTAATGCGCTAATAGTGCTTCACCTTTAAGTCCCTTTGAAAGAAAAATACTTGGAGCGCCTGGCTGGCTCAGTTGGAGAAGCATGCAGCTCTTGATCTTGGGGTCATGAGTTTGAGCCCCATGTTGAGCATAGAGATTATGAAAAAAAACATATATATAAAATCTTAGGAGAGAAAGGATCAGTGTAGAACTTGCGAATGTGTGTGGTCAATAACATCAAGCCCATAAATATACAATTTCTGTCCAACTTCCAAATATTGTAAAGTGTCAACAACACGGACTTCGGAGCCACACAAAACTCGATTTCATTCTAATTCCTGCCCTTTAGTTGAGTGATCTCATTTATTTATTTATTTATTTTGCAGAATTATTAAGCCTGCAATGAAACATTTTCAGTCTTGGTTTTTAGGCCAGTAATCTTTGGGCTGGGGTAAACTCACTCTCTGAGGATTACTTGTGTCCTAACCCCCACTCTGCCTGCCGCTCTATCGTCTCCTACAGCTGCTTATTGGTTTCACTGTGGGGTGGCTGGCACCCGCCACCAAGACTTCCCAAGCCCGTCCCTCGGCCTCTGCTGAGCTCCAACGGCCACTCGGTCCTCTCTCACGATTCCTGCTGATTCTGGCTGTGCTTCTCTCCCTTCCAGCCACTTGAAGAGATGGGCTCTAAAACTCACGATCTGGCTGCTGGGGCAAGTTACTCAAATTCTCTGGGCCTCAGGTCCTTGAGCTATAAGACACACCTAATAATACCTGCTTAATAGTGTTTTTAAAGACTTTAGTTCACTTATGAAAAAGCATATCTTGGGGGTCAGGCTGGCTCAGTCAGTGAAGCGTGCGGCTCTTGATGTCAGGGTTGTGCGTTTGAGCCTCACGTTGGGTATAGAGATTTAAAATCTTTTTTTAAAAAAAGAGAAAGCATAGCTCTTGGTAAGGGACCACGAAAATCCTTCACTGAGGTATCTTTATTTGCTGCTTTTCTGACAGCGCACGGCCCCACATTTCTCCTGGTAGCCTGAGGAGAACTAGAGAACTTGAGGGCTGTGAAATCCCTCCCTTATCTTGAAGATAAGACAAGTGAAGCTTCTGGACATCTGGAGTTTTCCAAGGACCTAAAGAATCTAGGTTTCCTGCCTACTAGTGCAATGGGCATCCCAAGTTTTTCACCCCTTTTCCTTGCTATTTCCATAGAAAATATAGAAGAAGGCATTTAATTACACTGGCGGAAGTGAAGGTAAAAGGAACAAACAATTCGGTACTACTACATCTTCAAAGGAATTTGGTCAGTAAGACATCTTCAAACAGTCTTATTTTTTGACCCAATAGTCCTTATTTTAGGAACCTGGCTATGGAAATAAACAGAGATATAGACAATAATTTATGTATAAAAATGTTAATTACAGGGGCGCCTGGGTGGCACAGCGGTTAAGCGTCTGCCTTCAGCTCAGGGCGTGATCCCGGCGTTATGGGATCGAGCCCCACATCAGGCTCTTCTGCCGGGAGCCTGCTTCTTCCTCTCCCACTCCCCCTGCTTGTGTTCCCTCTCTCGCTGGCTGTCTCTCTGTCTGTCGAATAAATAAATAAAATCTTTAAAAAAAATGTTAATTACAGCATTTTTTAAGTGATGAAAAATGATAACCACCTAGGCATTCCGTGATAGAGTAATAGCTAGATAAGGTGACTCTGACCCATGAATTATAATTCCAGCAATACAAATAATCTTTTTAAAGAATATTCAGTAACATGTGAAGTTTTTAAAAAGGTAGGATAATAACGTGACATAAAACATTATTTAGTACAATTGTGATTTTGTAAAATGTTTAATTTTATATGCATAGGAAAGGCTAGAAGATATTTTCCTCTGTTGTTTATAGCATATGTTTATTCTGGATGTCAAATGAGACAGAAAATGTCTCTCCAAAGGTAACCACTATTAATTTTTTTGCTTAACTTCCAGATTTATTTCCAAGCAAATCAAATACCTGTATAATTTTATTTACAAAAATGGGAACGAACTAAACATATGTGGTAATTCTAGATTTCGCTTAAAATATAGTAAGCATTTTTCTATTAAAACAAATTTTAACTTTTTATTTTTTTAACGTAAGCTCTACACCCGACATGGGGCTTGAACTCAAGACCCCAAGATCAGAGGCGCCCGGGTGGCTCAGTAGGTTGAGCATCTGCCTTTAGCTCAGGTCCTGATCCTGGGGTCCCACATGGGGCTCCCTGCCCAGTGGGGAGCCTGCTTCTCCCTCTGCCCCTCCCCCAGCTTGTGCGCACGCGCTCTCTCTCTCTCTCTCATAAATACAAATCTTTTTAAAAATTAAAAAAAAAAAAAGACCCTGAGATCAAGAGTCACATGCTTTACCAACTGAGCTAGCCAGGTGCCCCACAAATTTTAACTCTGAGTTGGCTTTGGGAGATAGAATTTCATATGATATTAATTCTCTTTTTACTTTCCTGTGAACAAGTTAGAAATTAGAAAAATAGGCTTTTAGGTGATAGCTCACTATTTAATAGAAATGTTAATCATCCAAGTAGGAACCACAACAATAATATATGATAGTAAATATTTGAGTAAATGGTCATCTGCATAATTCTTGCTCTCAAAAAAGGACAAGAATCCTAAATGAAACATGAAAAACTTATCCTAAGAGAGTACAGCTTCTTTTGCCATTTGAAAAATACTTCTTATTCACCATCACTTTGTTACCCCAGAACTTCTCACATAAGTTATTTACTCATTTTCAATAAGCAATAGGTGTGACACCACTGATGAGGGAGCAAAAGGCTGGCTGAAGACAAAGCCCAAGCTGATACCCCGCAACCCCCACTCCTGGGTTGGACATGTGTGACCTTCTTCCAGGAATCTCCCAACTATCTTAATGTTAGTAACTTGCTAGAGGGGAAAACAACCTTAACTTGACAATGGCAAGGCCTCTGGCATCTTGTAGGTATTTTCTAGGTTGGTCCTCTGTAGCATATGAAAGTTCCTTTGAAACCTCCCTTTTTCCTTACTTCCCCAACTCCCGAGTATATAATCAGCCACTCCTCAAGACCTTGGGGCAGCAGCTCTTTCTGCCCACTGACCCTCTCCCCGTGCTTTAGTAAAACCACCATTTTGCAGCAGGATGTCAAGAATTCTTTCTTGGTCGTTGGCTCCAGACTCTACCCCACCGAACCTCACCTAAATTCCATAACTACATCAACCAAGAGCACAGCAATAGAATTACAAACAGATAAATGGGACTTCATCAAAATCGAAAACATTCTGTGCTTCAAAGGACACATCAAGAAAATGAAAAGTAAAAAAAAGTTTCCTTGAGACATGGAACTTTGCCATCAGTTTTGATGTGGAAACACTGTGATGTATAAATGTTGTTGCGTAACAGCAGTTTTTAGGGTAAAATATGAAAGGTTTAAAAGGTTGGGAAAAAAGCAAACTCTGTCCCTTACTTACTGAGACATGTTAGCTTTTTCCTTTGTATTTTCATTGTATTAGATAAATAAATGTGAATGTAGAATTGTATAAAAAAAAGAAAATGGGGCAACCTCTTCGGGTCCCCTTCCTCCTTGGGAGCTTTGTACTATCACTTTGCTATCGCTCAATAAACCTTGCTTTGCTGCCCACCACTCCATCTGGTCTACCTCTTCATTCTTCAAAGTGGCATGACCAAGAACCATGGGCACTGACGGAGAAAAAAATCTTACAATGTTTTTGGGGGCTCGTCCAGGAAATCCACCATTATTAAGGACAACTAACCAGTAAAGGTCATCAAACTCCAAATGGTGGTGGTTCAGATGGAGCCTCACGCGGAAGTCAAACCAGACATCTACAGGGGACCCCCTGATATATCAGACGAGAGGAACCCTGACTACTGCCCCATCCAGCGCCCCTGATGAGCAGGAAGTAGCTACAATTGATCGTTGCCCTTCTTCCCTAACATTAGTTAGGGTTACCTCTTCAGAGGGGGGAATGATGAAGGATAACTGAAAGGCAGGCAGGCAGGGACAACCCCCCCCCAGAGGAAACCGCCCTTGAAAGGATTTTGCACCTCCCTGGAAGGAGCCCTCCACCCTTTCCCACGGGATAGATAGGTGACAAAAGCCTGATTGATGACAGGCATAGGGAGGGTTAATCAGATATAAAACAGCCTGTCAACAAGCCCATAAAACCCCCTAGACTTAAAAACTCTGGTGGCAATCCTTTCAGGTCCCCTGTCTTTGGGAGCTTTGTACTATCACTTTGCTATCGCTCAATGTTTCTTGCTTTGCTGCCCACCAAAAAAAAAAAAAAGACAATCCACAGAATTGGAAAAATACTTGCAAATCACATATCTGATAAGGTGCTTGTATCATTAAAAATACATATTGTATTATATATTATATACAATATGTTTTTAAAAATTGTGTTACTACTTTTTAAGTAGTTTCCACACCCAGCATGGAGCCCAATATGGGGCTTGAACTCATGACCCTGAGAGCAAGACCTGGACACTTAACCAACTGAGCCACCCAGGTGCCTCTTAACACATTTTTATATAAGAGAATATAAAGAACTCATGGGGCGCCTGGGTGGCACAGCGGTTAAGCGTCTGCCTTCGGCTCAGGGCGTGATCCCGGCGTTCTGGGATCGAGCCCCACATCAGGCTCCTCCACTATGAGCCTGCTTCTTCCTCTCCCATTCCCCCTGCTTGTGTTCCCTTTCTCGCTGGCTGTCTCTATCTCTGTCGAATAAATAAATAAAATCTTTTAAAAAAAAGAGAGAATATAAAGAACTCTTATACTAAATAATATAAAGACAAACTAATTTTAAAATGGGTAAAAAATCACTGCCGGTGAGAGTGTAAAATGGTGTAGCCTCTCTGGACAACGGTGTGGCGTTCCTCAGTTAAACATGCGGTTTCCTTCCGCGTGACCCAGCAGTGCCAAGGGTATACTCCTAGCTATATACCACAAGAAATGAAAACCTATCTCCACACAAAAGTCGAAACACAAATTTTCATAACAGCATTATTCAAATAATCAAAAAGTAGAAGCAATCCCGATGTCCATCAACTGAGGAGTGGATGAATAGAATGTGGTGTACTCCTACAAAGGGATATTATCCAACCATCAGAAAGCATGAAGTACACTGGACACAGCAAAGCCAAACCTTGGAAACACGGCACTATGAGAAAAAGAGCCAGGCACAAAGGGCCACATACCGCATGATTCCATTTATGTGACATGTCCAGAATAGACAAGTCTATAGACATAGAGAGTAGATTAGTGGTTGTCTAGGGCTTGGGGGTGGTTTTAGAGGGAAAATGAAGAGTGACTGCTAACTATATAGGGTCTCCTGGTGGGGAGATGAAAATGTTCTAAGGTTGAGAGTGGTCATGGTTGCACACTTCTGCGAATATACTAAAAACCGCTAAATTGTAAACTTTAAAGGGGTGAATGGTACAGTGCTGTAGGTTGATTTGTGTCCACCAAAAAGACATGTTGAAGTGCTAACCCCAGTACCTGAGAATATAACTTTACTTGGAGATAAGGTCTTTGCAGATGTCATCAAGTTAAGGCAAGGTCATACTGGATGAGGGCGAGCCTCAAATCCAATGGTGTCCTCGTTAGAAGAGAGAGATTTGAGGGACGCCTGGGTGGCTCAGTCAATTAAGCATCTGCCTTCAGCTCAGGTCATGATCCCCAGGGTCCTGGGATCGAGACCCGTGTCGGGCTCCCTGCTCAGCATAGAGCCTACTTTTCTCTCTCCATCTGCCGCTCCCCCTGCTGTGCTTTCTTTCTCTCTCTCTCTGTCAAATAAATAAAATCTTCAAAAAAAAAGAAGAAGAGAGATTTGAAGACACAGAGGAGAAATGGAAAAGAAGACCATAGGAAGACAGAGCTAGAGATTGAAACCCTGGAATTACAAGGCAAAGAGCCCCAAAGATTGCCAATAGGCTCCAGAAACTAGGAATTGTTAGGAAAAGGCAAGGAAGGATTCTTCCCCTGAAACTTTGGAGGGATCATGGCCCTGCTGACACCTTGATTTTGGACTTGTAGTCTCTAGAACTGTGACAGAATAAATTTCTGCTGTTTTAAGCCACTTAGTTTGTAGTAATTTGTCATAGCAGCCCTTGGAAACGAACATATATGGTATGTGGGGTTTATCCTAATAAAGCTGTTTGGGGTTTTTTTTAGGGTTTTTTTTAAGGACTCTGGTTTTAGTTTTGTCGTCAGTGGAAACATATATACTCCAATGGCGGAGAACAGTGAAGTGTAGAAGGCGAAGGAAAGCCCTAACCATGACGATTTCTCCTGGGGGGCCCAGAACTCATGTTTCATGCACACGAACTATCGTAGCTGCCGGGCAGCATAATCCATTGGTTCCTGAGTCTTTCATTCTTTCTTGTCTCACAAATCCTTGTCTCACCCGGGTTTAATTCTGGAACTGGGCCACAGACAAAGCAATCTTGCTTTCTCCGTTGTCTTACAGTGCTTAGTTCCTCCGTTTATCACAGATTCTGTTTTCCTAGGAAGAGCCCGGACTAGAAAACAGTCTGAGATAATTTGCATTCTTCTCAACCCCAAAATTTGCCCCCAATAATGTTTACTATCCAAAATTTGATACTGTCTCATTTGTACCTTTGGGGTTTTCATTTGTGAAGGTGACCGAGGGACAGCCCAGAGAGGTCAGTGCCATTGAAAGAAGATCTGTGTTACTTACGTTTCCCACGAGGAGGGCGCCTGCCACACCACACAGGGCCACGTGGGCGGCATCAGGTTTTGGTGAGGAGGCAGAGGTGGGAGTGAGGGGAAGGCACAGGCCAGGGCCGTAGTTGGGGTTTAATGCAGGAAAGACAAGGCACGCAAAGTAACCAGGGTAGGGTTGGTCAGTCTGAATAATTCCAGCAGTCTTCGCGCTACACAGAGTGGTCTCTAGTTGTGGGGAATGATTTAAGGCAGGGGAAATACTGGCTCGGTGTGTGAGAGCATAAGACGATGTGCTGAGTTCAGACAGGTTGACTTGCAAAAGGGTAAACACCGGCTGGGACGCATGGATGCCACGGAGACATCCAGAACCTAGACACAGAACAGATACTCCCCTGCTTATTACCTTCAGAGCAAGTCTCCCATCGACCCAAGTACATTGTCTGAGTGGGTAACAGCTGAATAATCTTCCCTGTTGTTTGGAATTGTTTGGGAACCAAACTTTTGTTCCCACTTCTATTTTCTTCAATCGTTGGCTCCCTGAAGCCGTAGGACCCTCCTCACTGCCAGTCTGTCCTGACAGGTCTGATGATGTCACTTGTCTCTCATCACTGAAAGATCACAACAAAATTTGAGTAGCTCCCTCCTAACCTCAAGATCAACTGTTCTTTGTAAATTATTTAAATTTTACCTTTGAATAGCTAATGCAGTACAGCCACTCTGCAGAAGGAAATGACTCCCTTCGCGCTCATCTCCTCCCTTCCTTCCTCCAAGGCAACCCGCACTGTTCCTTGTGTACCTTCCTGTAGATTTTGATGCAAATACAGTCAATACACATTCTCCCACCACCAACAGTCTTTTTTAGCCAAATGTTTGCATACAAATACCGCTGCAGCTCAGTTTTTTCTCCCCTGACCGAGTATCTTCGCAGTCCTCCGGTATCACTGTCCACGCGCCTCCTCGTTCTTTCAAACAGTTCGCACAGTTTCATGTCTCACGGCAGCAGTTTATTTAGCCCATCCTCTAGGCAAGAATACTAAGGGTATCTCCGACCTTTTGCCTTGACCAATAATGCTGCAAGGAATAGCCTTATTTTTATACCATTTTGCACATTTGTGAGAGTCTCTGGCAGAGAAATCCTTAAAGGCAGGATTCCTGAATCAGTTGTACTTGGTTAAGTGTTTCCAAATCACTCCGCCCCCAGTAAAAGCGGTTCCATTGAGATTCCCCTCAGCAACATACAATGAGGCCTGTTGACCTCACCGTCATGACCACGTGTGGCATCTGCCATGAGCCCTGCTCACATTCCAAACACCTGTCAGTGTGTTCCCGTGATTTACAGCTGTCAGCATCTGTATCCTTGTGCCTGACGACTTACCCTTCCCATCCCCAATTGCACAAGGTGCTCTGTAGGATTGTGGGGGAGGTCAGATGCACAGGAAATTACGCCCCCCCCCCCACACACACAGCAGCCCTCACCCATGATTTCTCAGGTCCTTCATCCCTCAGGTGGGATCATTCTGAAGCTTGTATGTTGCGTTAGCTGCCAGGAATTTCCTACAAAGAGACTGGCTTAATAATGTAACTTTTATTAGCTGCTTTACTTTCTCTGTGTCACTTCCCTATTTCCCTTTCCAGTGTCCCTTTCTAGCCATCCAATTTGAAATGCCTTCCCTGGTTTCTTTCTGTTTGAAATTAAAATCAGGCAAAAGTGGGATGGGCAAGCTCTACCCCCCCAAAAGTAGTTGAGCTTCCTCTTATTATTTGATCTGAATGTTCCTCTATCTATTTCTCACTCATCACAATATTGATATTTTTCAGTCTATTGGAAACTAATCTCTTTAAAACTATGCTGCTTTAATTAAAGCGTTAAAGCCGATGTCTGTGCTAGAATAAATTCCGTGAATTACCTATTTTAAAAGTAAGAATATTTTGTTGGGATGAGCACTGGGGGTTATACGTAAGTGATGAATCACTAAATTCTACTCCTGGAACCAATACTACACTATATGTTAACTAATTTGAATTTAAATAAAAATAAATTTAAAAATAAGAATATTTACCAGGGCACCTTGGTGGCTCAGTTGGTTGAGTCTTGATTTCAGCTCAGGTTTGATCTCAGGGTCATGGGATTGAGCCCCACCACAGGCTCCGTGCTCAGCAGGGAGTCTGCTTCTCTTCATCTCTCTCTCCCTCTCCCTTTACCCTCCCCCTACTCATGCTCTCTATTAAATAAATAAATCTTAAAAAAAAAAAAGAATATTTACCTTAATCTTAGGAGGAATCCTGAGAGAATGCACACTGTATTCCTGTAGGCTGACAATGAAATGATTCTTGGGGGATGCCTGGGTGGCTCAGTCGATTAAGCAGTTGACACTTGGTTTTGGCTCAGGTCATGGTCTAGGGCTGTGGGATCAAACCCTGTATAGGGCTCCGCGCTGGGCAGGGAGTCTGCTTGGAGATTCTCTCTCCCTCTGTCCCTCCTCCCTCTGATGTATGCTCATGCACTCTCTTTCTTGCTGTCTCTATAAAATAAATAAATAAATCTTTAAAAAAAAGAAAGAAAGAAATGATTCTTGGGACATAGAGAAGAAAGGAAAATAAATACATTGATTTTAATAAGAATTTTTTTTTAAGATGTAGACTTTTAAAACCTTCTTAATAGTTTTTTTTTTTCAAAATGCCTAACAACTAACAAGTTAAACCACACAGGAGGAGAAATAATAATTGATCCATTGATCAATGATCCATCCATATCCATTGATGCAGTTTCTTTTTTCTAAGAAAGAGATTTACATTCAGACACAGGTAGATAAAACCATTAGCAAAGTGTAAGTCAGCTTCTTACCACTTTAGTTTTATTACTTCTAAAATGGGATAATAATTCACAGTGTTGTTTTGATGGTTAAATGAGCTGATAGATGTACTTAACACATTGTTCGGCATATGATTAAGACTCAATAATTGGTAGTTACTCCTATGAAGACAGTTTCCACTCTTATGACATTATCTACTCTAGAGTCCCAGTAAAGAGTTGGAAGAACATATCCCATGAGAGTTCTTGACCATGAGGACAGCCTAGGGAAAGGAAGTAGGGCACTACATAAGGCATTCACAAGATAAACCCCATCAATTGTTTAAAATAATCTCTCCCAAGTAGAAAGGAGAATAGTATTCCCACAAACTCCTCCTGAGAAATGTGCTAGAAAATTAGCCTCAGACAATCAAAATGACTAAGAGACGTTAACATAAACTGCAGCATTGGTCATGACTAGCTCAATACCACACGAAGAGAGATCGTCAGACAGGACCGTCTTCCTAGCGGAGGACCATGGCATCGCCTGTGAAGCAGCAGCGGCAAGAAAATTGAACCTAAGTCTATTCGTGATGGAGACCCAAGAGAAGTGGAGACTAATTCGAGAAGAAAGTTGGAAGCACCCAAATGCCTGGTTGCATAAGGAGGAGGAGGGAAAGGCAGGAGTCATCGATGATAGGGAGACTCTTAGCGTAGGTTGCCTTCTAGTATTTAATCCGACACTGCTTATCTTTAGACTGGAGACCCCTTATGATGTCTCCTATGATCTCTGAATCACATAGTTTGGTTTGGCCTTAATTATGGCTCTTGGATGCAGAAGTTTGAATTAATTATACTGCTCAGTTCCTAGCACTTTATCATCATTGGTCTGTGCAAGTTCCTTCTCTTATTTTATTTATTCTCTCTTCACCTCTTTTCCCACTTGCATCTCCTTCTCCTCCTAGAGGAAAGTGTGCTATTTAATGTGATTCTCTAAGGGGTGCCTGGCTGGCTGAGGGGGTAGAGCATGACTCTTGATCTTGGGGTTGTGAGTTCAAGCCCCATGTTGTGTTAGAGATTACCTAAACTAAATTGTAAACAAAATAATAAAATAATTTATCTGGTAACTTCTTCCCTCCTTCCAGCTATACTATCTATCTAGTCTTATATTTATTTATTTATTTATTTATTTCTCCCTCTCTCTTCCACTATTCAGATATTGTATCTTCTAAGCTGATTTTCTAATTTTCTTTTATTTGCTTTCCTATTTTTCATCTTTTTGTCTTTCTCTTCTACTTTTTGAGAGATTTCCTCACCTTTAATTCACAATCCTACTTTTTAAAAGGTTTTTTTTTCAGTTACTTCTATATTTTTTTTTTAAGATTTTATTTATTTATTTGACAGAGACAGCCAGCGCAAGAGGGAACACAAGCAGGGGGAGTGGGAGAGGAAGAAGCAGGCTCTTAGTGGAGGAGCCTGATGTGGGGCTCGAACCCAGAACACTGGGATCACGCCCTGAGCCGAAGGCAGATGCTCAACCGCTGCACTACCCAGGCGCCCCAATTACTTCTATATTTTTTAAAGTGAAATTATGAAAAACAAACAAATACCAGCCCCTAATATAGTGTCTGACATATGGGAATAGCTGCTGAATATATAGTTTTTAGAAAATGAGTGGATTTTGGGGCCCCTGGGTGGCTCAGTCGTTGAGCATCTGCCTTCGGCTCAGGTCATGATCCCAGGGTCCTGGGGTCGAGCCCCACATTGGGCTCCCAGCTCAGGGGGGAGTTTGTTTCTCCCTTTGCTCCTCCCCCCTGCTCCTTGCTCACTTGCTCACTCTCTCTCTCAAGTAAATAAATGAAATCTTTAGAAAAAAATAAAAAATAAATAAAACATAAGTGGATTTCAACCCGCAATCTTCCACTCTGCATGCCTCGTAGCCAGGAAATCAAGGACTTTCTTTCTGCTCATAGCCAGGTGAAAAGAGGCCAAATTTGTCAAGATAAATAATAATAATAATAATAAGGATAATATGAAGCTTAAAGTTTGATACAGCAGACACTTTTATACCTTGTTCATCACAAAGAGGAGGCAGAGAAACTGAAGCAGTCCCTTCCCCCAGGTTTGGAAATGAGGGAGCTGAAAAGAACTAGGTACATTGACTGGAACTATATTAAATTTTTTTTATTTCTTTAAAAAAAAATAGGCTTCATGAATTTCCCATTGCCCTCTTTTTCTTAGAAATAATTACTACTGGTTTAGTTTTAAATGTACTTTTGAGTAAATCACATGCTTTTCCATGTTGTTTGCAAAGACCAATTTTTCTAAGAAATCAATGAGTTAAAAAGTAGCAATTATCCAAATAAGCTTATTTACATGTTAAGACTGAACAACAAACTGGTATCTGCTCTGCGATAATATGGTAAGACAGCAAGTGAAAAAAACATATAACAATAACTATGTGCTCATTTCATAGAATTTAATACTCGTGGCAACACTGTGAGTTACTTATCGCTGTTTATAGAGAAGGAAGTTAAGACACAGGGAGGTTGAATAATATCCCCAAAGTCATAAAACTAGTATGTGACCTTTAGTGATTTTCTTTTTAATTTCTGTCCATTGATTTTTTTTATTTCTATCATGTTTTTTATTTTCAAGAGATCACTTTATTCATTTAAATATGGCTTTTAAGAAACATTTCGTTCTTTCTTCATGAATGCAAAAGCTTCTTTCATCACTCTGAGACCATAACTTACAGGTCTTAATTTTTTTGATTAGTCTACGGTCTCAGTTTCCTCCAAATTCTTTTCTGTGTTTTTATCTCTACATTTTCATGTTGGAGACTTTCCTCAAATGTCTTGTAATTTTTATGCGTTCGTGTATAGTTCAGAGTGAGACACTAAAACCTAACGAGAAAATCTGTGTGGGGAAGTGGTAGACTTCCTGACCGTGGCAAGTGTCAACCTGGCTGAGAGCATTCTGGGAGTCAGGTTAGGGGAAGATGCTTGGGAATGTTACCTTGCAAGATATTGACTTCCACTTAGTCCTCCTGCTTTCTGCAGGGCTCCCTGTCTTTCCCCTCTGCCTGAACTTGGAGTCCGTCCATTCAATACCATTCCCTTTTCTTTGGGGGGTGGGTTGCTTGGTTGCCTGTGGTGTGAAAAGGGATTTGGGACCTAACTGCTCCACTTATAGAATTTCAGCCCATCTTTCCGTTTTCAGCCCTGCCTCTCACCCTGCCCTCCGAGATGACCAACCGCACAATTCCTGAGATCTTCCAGGCTCTTCCAGCAGGGCTCTGCCTCCTGTTTCCCCCTCTGCAGGCTGTGTGGTGTCAGCTTTCTCTGGGCTGCTCCATCCGTTAGCAATTGCCCAGCTGCGTTTTGGCTTCCCAAGTTTGACTGACATCTCTCAACTGCTCTCCTGCTGTCTCCCCTCAAGCTCTCTTCCTCCTTGGAGGTCTTTTTTAATTCCTTAAATATCATCCGGGTGGGGATTCAGGAAGGAGCAGAGGTGACTGTGAGTATCCAATCTTCCAGGTTCAGCAAGAAACCTGTGCTTTTAACCTGTTACGCTGTATCTGTGTGTTGCTTGCACGTCTGTCCTCCACATAGATTACGATTTTCTTGGAGGCAGAGACCTGAAAATAAAGACGTTCCCACCCTCTTAGGAAAAGATGAAATGTTCTGTAGTTAGAGCAACAAGGAGCCACCAGAACCAGTTCTGAACTGGTTTAATGGATCAATGGCAACTTCCCTAAGTGAACAAACAGACTTCTGAACGTCAGCCAGAAATGGCCCCATGCTTTTGGAAACCCAGCCAAGTCACACCGTTCTCAGCTAAGCAAGCAGATTTCCTCAGCTGGCATCAACCCACTCCTGCCTCTGAAAGTCCACCAATCCCTCGACTCCACACTTCCCAGACGCTCTCTAGATCAGCTCCTTGCTTTGCGGAGAAACCCGTGCTTCCTTGAGGATTCAATCTAGCTTTTTATTTAAGGATTGAGTGGTGGTCTTTCCCTTCGACAGACCTTAGCAACTACCATCTGTCGGGCACGTGGGAAGTATTCGGCGGGTAGGTAAGGAAAGGTGCCAAGGGCAACTGTGTCTGAAATAAAAGGGCCTGAGCTGTTTACCCTAGTGAGCCAGTGGCAAGGCTGAAGCAGAAATAGCTACATATAGGCAGCCTTGGAGGTATTGTGGGTTCGGTTCCAGAATCCTGCAGTCAAGCAAATATCACAATAAAGTGAGTCAAAGGAATGTTTTGGTTTCCCAGTACACACGAAAGCTATGCTTACAGGCAACGCTGTTGGGACCCCTCTCACTTTTGAGAGCTTTTTCTGTATCTTCACTTAATAAACTTCATTTTTTTAAAAAAAAGATTTTATTTATTTATTTGACAGAGATAGAGACAGCCAGCGAGAGAGGGAACACAAGCAGGGGGAGTGGGAGAGGAAGAAGCAGGCTCATAGCGGAGGAGCCTGATGTGGGGCTCGATCCCATAACGCTGGGGTCACGCCCTGAGCCGAAGGCAGACGCTTAACCGCTGTGCCACCCAGGCACCCCTCACTTAATAAACTTCTATCACTTTACTCACTCTCCGTTGTCCACGAGATTTATTCTTCGACTCCATGAGACAAGAACCTCGCTCTTGCACTTTATTTTGGTGCCAAAACCCGGGATCACATCCACTGAAGGGTGAGTAAAAGCAGACTCTTTTCTTTTCTTTCCTGGGAGACGTCTCTCCCTTAGATGACCTCTTCTCATAAACAGCAAAACCGGGCCCCTATCGGCCAGTTAAAGGCGAATAGCACAGCCCCCAGTCTGAAGTCTCAGGTGACAGGCTTCAGGACAAATGTTTGGTCAATCCCTCTTCCTCAAAAGAAGGGTATGCTGGCCTAACCCTCCCCAGTTCAGCTTCTGTTCATTGGCTTTTTTAAACGGCTTTCTCCCACCTTAAGGACTTTGCTACAGGAGGGCCCCTCCCGTCTCTGATGGTCAGTGTGCCCTTTTGATCAGGGATTCATTTCAGGAGGAGTGTCGCCTATGTAGGTACAAGGCTTTTACATTTAAAGATGTCTGTCCTGAGAACTTAGGTCAGGAGGAGAATCTTTTCCTCATTTTTGCTGCCTGCGAAGACATGTTTTTCTGTTAGGTCCAATGTAGGTTTAATCACGGCCAGGGATCAAAACCTGTTACCAGCAAGCGGGATTAGAGCTCTCTCTTCATATGTGACGTTGGAGGGAGCCGAATATTTCCTGGCATTTATTCCCCTTGGAATACTTTGGGCATTAAGGAGGGAATTACAAACCGCCAGCCAATTCCTTGATCGGTTGCATTAGCGGCTGGGACTTTAATGGGTCATATAGTTGAGGCTTTCTTGTCTCAACAGAAATACGAAATTATGATGATGCTAAATCTCGGGGTCTGTACCCCTCAACAGACCATGCTTGCAAATGGGACCTCAGGTATACGGACGGAAAAAGCACATAGGGGTAAGGCAAGGGAACATAGTCGAATCAAAGTTCAAGCTGTTAACCTCACTAAGCCTTTATGATTGGGCCAGATTTGGGGGGGGGGATCCAGAGGAGAAAAGGAGGGTCAGGTGACGGATGGGTAAGAGTGGCTACTCCCACCCGCCTGAGCCCCCCTCAACCCAAGATGTTAGGCCACTCTTTGACCTTGGATAGGAAACCATGGGACACCTTGGTTCACTGGGGAGAGCTGGTGTGTAGGGATGCCCTCATAGCCACCTCTCTATAGCAGGTACGGGGTGACTCCTACCGGGATCGTGAGATGGGAACAAACCATGCTCCGCGGGGGCTCCTCTCTATTGGGTACTGCAAAATTGGGTAATTTCCCCTTGTAAAACTTTTGTAGTGCTTTCCATGGGTTAAACGGCAGGTTCTAAAGGCAAGGTAAAATAAGGCGTGACCTTCATGGCAAGGCATGGTCTTTTCTTCAGTTCCCAAGGACTCTCCCTCGGGGTGCCTTTTCACCCACTGGTAACAATTTGGATTGCAAGTTTAGGAAAGGCCTGCGCTCCTGTAACACTCACTGCACGGCCGCAGTGGGAGCTCTCAGGTCTCCTCTGCAGGAAACAGGGCGAATAGATGGAGGTACCCTAGGTCCATCCAGGCTTTCAGGGCTCTCAATCAGGACCCAGACCTCAGGGCCTCTTGCAGAACATGTTTCGTGGTAACCAGACCAGTAAACTCCCTCCTGACAGACTGGATAATTGTCTAAATAGGCCTCCTCCAAATAAACCCAGGTTGCTGGAAGAAACACAAGCCATCCCTAGCAAAGGGGATGCTGACTCTCTCTCACTGTTCCTTCTAAGAGATGGGGGGACTTCTCCCTCACTCATTCCCCAGCTTAATGGCTATAAGTGAGCCAACTGTGGTTAGTCTACCTCAGGACGGGGACCTTAAGGAATATTCCCGAGCAGCTGCTGAAACTCCCTCTGTTTCGGGGAAATTCCCCATCTTCTCCGAGCTGACATGGATTGCCTAACCCCACTTGTTAGCAGATAAACATGGCGTTTACTCATTGTCCAAGTGGACGAGCTTTAAAACTGGGAACGCTTTCTCTCTGTCTTCCGGCAGCACTTTGCCTCTTCCGTCCGCCTCACCCGCTCCTGTGTCGGTACCTTGGGCTCGGCCTACCTACGCTGCTCACTTCATATTTCCCCACGAGGATCTCAGGTAAAAATTGACAATGGGGAGCAAACTGATTGACTTTTAAAAATGGACCAGGTGGAACATAACTGGTATTTAAACTAAGTTAAGTTTGTTGGCTTAATTAAGATAGACATGTCTTTAAAGTTACCAGCATTAAATGTGAAACTTTTATTCTGCCAAGGTTTGCTGAAGGTCAAATAAGCTTGTCTTCTCTCTGTTGCGATTTGTTAGCAAAAAGGTGGCTAAAATGATGGTTAATTGTATGTCTCATCAAAATTTTAATAGGAAATTGTTAGAAGAGCTTTCAAAGTCTTTGGGATTAAATTCATTGGACATCTAGGTCTTTTCCAAATAGGATAAGGTGCTAAATCATTGATTACTGGACGTAGGTTTATGCTTTTGACTACTTATATTGCAAAGAAACTAAGGATATTTAAATCTGCTGTAAACATGTTTTGTGTTTAACTGGTTCATAAATTTGTCATCTAAAGAATTCCGGTGTGACAGTTCACAATTGGTTAGTATTTAGTCTTCACTGGGACTAAGATTTCTAAGAGTGCAAAATTTGGCAACTCTGTGTGTAGAAAAGTAGGAGATATATAAGCAAGATATAAGGAATGGGAATACGTTTCTGTTGAAGGCAAAAGAAGGTAATTTTGCCCTAAATAAGATGCTTATTTGGAGAGAAATGGCTTGGGACAAAATCTGAATGCAAAAGAAAGTTCTAAATTTGTGAAGGGAAATCTTTGGAAGGGAATTTTAGGTGTGGTCAGAACGGACTAAAATTAAAATAAAGAGATTTTAAAGTACATTGGTGTAAGGCTGAAAGTCTGCTATCTCTCTGTTAAAAAGACAAAGTTTTCTTGAATTGTTGATGTTCTTGATAAAATGTAAACAGCTATTTTCTCTCTTGTCTGCACAGAAAAACAGTTTCTATGTTTTTCCTTTGTCAGGTCTTTGATCCCTAACCCTATTTAGGCATGTGCTTCAAAACTTTCTAAGGTTTTAACAAACTTCCTCAAGATTTAAATCATGAACAAAGTCTCATTGACTAATTAGGCTTGTCTGATTGGTATGTTACATTCCGGTGTAAGGTCATCGGCACTCGATATTCTGGCTATCGAAGTGGTATGTGGCACAGAAATAACTGACTTTCCTTGTCAATTGCATCATAATGACCTCTCCTATCAGATCATTAACAATGTCCATTTCTGAGTTTTTGTCATTTATAATTGTCCTTATTCTCCTGCAAAATGAGTTTCATCTTCAAGGAGGTTCATAAAAAGGACTTTAGGACAAATAGAGGTTTTGAGATCTTTAAGATCAAAACTGAAATAGGTAAGAATTTCCAGAACTAACTAAAAGGCTACATTCAAATTAAACAAGAATTAGTAACATGGGACTAAATAAACTAAAAAGATGATTATAGTTTTGTGACTCTTTGTTTAAAACATTGCTGATTCTCTAGTGTTTGCTCTCCTAGATTAAGGAAAACTTTCTTTTAAGATATGACTTACAGAAACGTGATAAAGTATTCATTTGTAAACATATTGAAGTATTTAACTTTGCTCTCTACCTGAGCCCTCTGAAATTCAAAAGGTCTCACAAAGTATTCTTTCTTCCATGGCAACCATAGTCATTTGCGTAAGTTCGATAACAATCTGTTCTCCATTGTAACAGGATACCACTGGAACATTGTTATTTTACCGAGGCTTTGACTGGAATGTCATATCTGAGAGACACATGCATAGACTCAGTCAACTGAGATTGACTTTATGAAATGTGGAGCCATTAAGGCCCTTGGAAATGTTGGCCTGATAGCCTTGCGTACAGAGTTCCCAGCAGCCTCACTAGGTGAGTAAAGAATGTCACCTCCTGGCAGGTGCAGGAGCCTCAGGATATATTGGGGACCTTGTGAAGAGAAATCGCCCACATTACAGGTATTGCAGGCATGTCCGATGGCAAGTACCTGGCTTGGCTTCTGGCCTGGAGAGGCTACTAAAAGTTCAACCTAGAGAGAGTCCTTATAAAAAGCTCCAGCAAAGCAGATTCTCAAAGATAAATCATTCTTGCTGAGCTTATGTAAATGATTACGCCATTTGTTAAAACTGGACTTGTTTTTCAAACAAATTAGTCTTATTTGGCTATCTCTGGAAATGAGGGTTATTCTAGAGAGGCAAATTACGTTTCGATAACACACCTTTGTGGATGCTAAATTTTAGTTCTGATTGTCTTTGAATGTTGTTTGCCTAAGCTTGACAACTTGAGGTAAACTTCAGAGAATCTGTCACAATAGCTCATGTGTAGACAATCTCCTTGTCATTCTGTGGGGACAACAGGACCCCAAGGGCATATGATAACTTGAACAACTGGAAAATGGGATAGAGTCCCTGACAATTGTATAACTCAGCTATCACCTTGACCAATTCTATGTGGCTGGGATGATAAAATCGTACCCCATGGAGGTAATGGTTGGCTCCACTTTCTTTATGATTAGATTAGATGATGCACTTGGAGATGAGCTTATCTCCTGAGACAAGTCTTCTCCCATTTGCCAGTGATTCCTTGCAATTAGGATATTGCTCAGCTAAACCTCAAGCAAAAAGGACTTCTGATAGTTTCATCCCTCATAGTCTTTTATCCTAGGAGCCACCTCTACTGACATACAATTGCAAACAAAGGCTTTAGCCAAGCATACACTAGCCCTCCTGGTAAAAAGAGCCTCAAAGCTCACTATGGCACTTCCAGGCCTTACATTAGGACTGCGATATAAAATAAGCAAAGCAGTCTGCTTGCTCAGCAGGATTCTAAATGATATTTCCCAGGCACATAATGCACTCAGCCAAGAATTAAATAAATTCAGAGAAGGACTTCTCGAGAACCACAATTGCCTGTTAACTATGGCTACAACATTTGGCGTGTGAAATTTCCTTGTGTGTTGTTTTAACATTACAGTTAACTTCTGCAATGTGTCCTAATTAATAGGGGACATTTGTGATCAATTAAATAAGATCAAGATATCCACTTATCTATTGGTACTTGGGGATCTTATCTAAGGGATGTGATCATAATTTGGGGCCTAACTGTTCATCCTTTTCCATGTACTGATGCACGTACCGTGTGCTGCCCATCATGAACCTGGAGCCATACCACAAGCACCTGGACCGACCATGGACAGATTCTAGCTGCCACATGGCCCGCTGCCCCATTTCAGCAGGAAGCACCGGAGCAGTCATCGTTTGTTCCCTAACACGCAATTAGGGTTACTAATCCAGGGGCAGGAATGAGTAAGGGACAGGAGGGGATAGGCAGGGAAAGATAGATAGCGGGCTGTGTGATCAGGCTCACAGAAATCCCAAAAATATGGAGGTGTGGGGAAACCAGAGGTAAGGGGACAAATGGGACTATCCTGCCCTAGGCATGTGGGGTGGGGGTCTTTATGATAATCACCTGTGACCAACAAAGAATAACCAGCCCCTAAAAAGGAAGTAAGCCGCTGAAAGTGTTATCAATAGAGATGTTAAAAGGATTTAAGTTTGCTGCTTAGCTTTCTATAAAGGACCAACCCTAAAGAGCCTCAGGACCCCTCACTCTTGAGAGCTGTTTTCCGTAGTTTCACTTAATAAACTTCTATAGCTTTACTCACAAAAATAAAGAAATAAATTACATAAATAAAAATAAAAGCTATGTTTACACTAAGCCGTAGTCTACTAAGTGTATAATAGCATTATGTCTAAAAATCAATGTACATACCTTAATTTAAAAATACTTCATTAAGTATTGAAAGTATTAAAAAAGGCTAACCATCGTCGGAGCGTTCAGGGAGGTGTAATCACTGATCACAGATCACCATAATAAATATACTAACAATGAAAAAGTTTGAAATCTTGTGAGAATTACCACAGTGTGACACACAGAGACATGAAGTAAGTACGTGCTGCTGGAAAAAATAGCGCCGATAGGCTCGTTCAATGCAGGGCTGCCACAGACCTTCGATTTGTGTAAAAAAAAAAAAAATGCAATATGTGTCAAGTCCAATAGAAGAGCAATAAAAAGAGGTATGCCTGTTTATATAGACATATTTCTAAATGTATGTTTACATAGAATTCATTCAGCATTCAGCCATCAATCCAAAATTATAGGTACCAGAAACAAGTATGCTTCCCTGACGCCTTTGATTCAACATAGTTATCGGTATGTAACCTGAACAATGAGTCATAGTAGTTATTCTCCTCAAAACCAAACTTAAACACAATGCGCTTCCTAACTGATACAGAAATGGACCTGCTCTTGCCCCATCTTTCATCTGAAATCTTTCAATGGCCCCCATTGCTTCCAGTATAAGGCCCCCGATTCATGAGAAATCTCACAGGACCCCTTCAGAGGGGTGCTCTGCAACCCTACTGCTATTTATTCTCCCACTAGCATGAAGCCCTCTAACCACACAAAAGGATTCCCTGGACTGGCCAACCTCTCCCTCACTGGGGCCTTTGCACACATCAGACCCCTGGCCTGAAGGCTTCCGCTTCCTCCCTGTTTGTCGACCTCACTCAAGGGCAAGCTTAAGTCTCCCTGACGCATCACTTACTCTCCAAGAAGGGTTCCAAAGAACCCTGACTTCACACTGCTCTTCTCTCAACCCTCTGCACGAAACAGAATTTTCCCCTGTTGCCACCAAACTGAGCTCCTTGAAGGTAAAGACTGTCTGGGTCACCCTTTTATTCCCCGTGTTGGCTTAGTGCCCGAGTCAGCTTAGACGCTCTGTATATACTTGCCTAATTAATTGAATCCGGTAAAGCTCTGAATTTTACTGACGAGACATTTGAGGTCCAGGGCTTGAGCGGTCCAAGTCACTGAGCACGTTGATGGCGGTAGACTAAAGCCCCACACTCTGGCTCCATCAGCCAGCGATCCTTCTGCAACGCGAGCCGAGCCACTTCGCTTCAGCTCCATGTATGTGCCGAACAAAAGCCTAGAAACTACTGATTAGAAAGCGATGGATTTGGCTCGGATTTGTATATATACCTACTAGACAAAGCCTGTTCATCGTGTTAGTTGAATTCTCAAAAAATTGATTTTTGGCAAATACGATCTGTCAGTCTGCAAAAGAGAGTGTGCTTAAAATCTCATTCTAATTATAAATTTGTCCATTTCTCCTTGTAGTTCCCCCCACTTTTGATTTGTATCACAGACCTGTGGCTGGTTCCATATAACTATTATGCCTCATAACTATTATATCTTCTTGGATCGATGTTCCTTTTATCACTATAGAAATGTTTTTCTTGATCTCTTTTAATATTGTTCACCTGTGATACTCTTTTATTATTTGCCTAATAAATATTTTTAGATCTTTTTCTAATCTTCGTGCATCGTTTGAAAATAACAGTAATCTTTTTCTTCTTAGGCCTATTTTTAATTCTTTGTAATGGATAATGAGAGAAAGTTTCAGGGCACCAAAATTTCAGAACACCAAGACACAGAAGCCAGTTAAAGGGTATTTTCTATCTTAAACAATGCTGGAAATTCCTCAAAAAATTCTATATATAGGGGTGCCTGGGTGGCGCAGTCGGCTGGGCATCTGACTCTTGGTTTCAGCTCCAGTCTGATCTCAGGGTCTTGGGATTGAGTCCCAGATTGTGCTCCCAGCTCAGCAGGCAATCTGCTGGGGTTCCTCCTCTCTCCCTTCCTACCATCCCCCACCCCTGTCCTCGCTCACTCTCTCAAATAAATAAATCCTTTTTTTTTAAGTTATATATAGAACCTGTCCTCGCTCACTCTCTCGCTCTCTCTCTCAAATAAATAAATCCTTTTTTTTTAAGTTATATATAGAATTACCGTATGACCCAGCAATTCCACTCTGAGCTATACACCCAGAGAAATGAAAACATATGTCCACACAGACACTTGTACACAAATGTTCATGGCAGCATTGTTCATAATAGCCAAAAAGTAAAAACAACCCAAACGCCCATCAATAAATACATGCAGAAATTGTCATAGATTCATACGATCAAATATGATTTAGTCATAAAAAGTAAGGAAGTACTGATACATGCACCTGGAAAACATTATGCTGAGAAAGAAGCCAGACACAAGAGGTCACATAATTGAATGATTCCTTTATGTGATCTACCCAGAATAGGCAAATCCGTAGAAGACAGAAAGCATACTAATGGTTACCAGGAGGTGAGGGGAGTGGGCAGTGATCACTTCCGTGTATGGGTATTTATGATGAAAAAGTATTTTTTTCTTTTTTTTTAAGCTTTTATTTACTTGAGAGAAAGAGAGCATGAGCGGGGGGGGGGGTGGGAGGCAAGGGAGAGGAAGAAGCTGACTCCCTGCTGAGCAGGGAGCCCGATGCAGGACTCGATCCCAAGACCCCAGGATCCTGACCTGAGCCTAAGGCAGGTGCTTAACCTACTGAGCCACGTAAGCACCCCTATGATGAAAAAGTATTAAAACTAGAGAGAAGTGGTAGTTACACAACATTGTGCATACACTAAATGCCCCGGAACTGTACACTTTATAATGGTTAATTCTGTAAGCTGTGAATTTCACCTCCACAAAAAATGAATACATAGACAACACTGGAGATTGCCTTCTGCTGGTGAGATCAATTACTTTTTGCGAACACATAAGCAGTTCTGATCTCATTCACTTATCTTGGCAATGAAACAGGGGGTTTGTCTGCAATTTACAGCCAAATCTGTGGCATGTCCAAGTGTCTGCTTCAAAGGGGGGAAATGTCCTCTCTTTATAACTTCTCTTGGGGCAACAATTATGGCCGGTGATAACAATGCAGTTGTAACTCTAGTACTTGGGTTACATAGAAGAACGGGCCTAATGGGCAGGCTCTTCTTCAACAGCAACATTAAATAACGAAAATGAATAGCTTCTGAATAAAGAAAGTCTCCTTAGGTATTTGGCAAAATTTACCCTGTTCTTATCTCATTTTGCAATATATGTGATTTCTCTTCTGGAAGAAGGGACTGCACACATCTTCTTGGGTAAGATATTTCATGGCTGATTTTTCTGGGCTCAGGGATCTTTGATTTTTTGCAGGTAGGGATTTTAGATACACAGTCACTACCCTTCTGTCCCAAGCATTGCTCCTGCCTGGCACAGATACCCCCAAAGAAACACTGCCTAGACCTTTGAGGAGTGGAAGTTGGGGATCTTTGCAAGGGTATATTAGTTAGCTTTGCTGCATCCCAAATCATCCCAGAGCTCAGCGGCTTAAAATAACACCCAGTTTATTCAGCTCACAATTCCGCGGGTCAGCAATTTGGACTGGGCTCAGTGGGCAGTTCTGCTATGGTCCTGCTCACGCATTTGTACTCAGCTGCTGGATATGCAGTCAGTTGGCTGGGCTGCTGTTTGGCTGGTCCTAAGTGGCCCTGCTTGCTTGCATGTCTGACAGGTGGCTGGCTTATCAACTGTGGCCCCTCGGTCCTTCTCTGTGTGATCTCTCATCTTCCATCAGGCTAGCCAAGGCTGATTCACATGGTAGCAGAGTTTAGAACTCCTACAGTGTCGATTCCATCACATTCTTTTGCTCAGAGAAAGTCAAAAGAGCAGCCTGGATTCAAAGGGTGGAGAAATAGATACCACCTCTTGCTGGGAGATGTATCGTGACCATTTTTGCAATCTGTCACACCTGAAGTCACTCTTCCTGCTCCAGTAACCTGTTATTCCCCATACTGATTTCCCCTAGACCCCTCCCTGGCCTGACAGCATCTGGGCATGAGGCCCACTTGGTCACTGCTCCTTTGTGATCATCTGCTTTCTTACCTCCATCATGTTCTGGGTCACTAGTTCCCTCTTACTTCCAATTCCATGTATGTTCAGTCCCAGAACACCCTCAGGTTCTCATCCTTGGAGAATTTCTTTCTCATTTTAGAGCATAGCTGCGGTCACGTAGAGCTGGTGTAACCATAGGATTTATCATCTCAGTTGGGCCTTATGAGGATGCAATGGGGCATCATGAGAAATTATGCTAGCACAGGGGCAGCTGGGTGGCTCAGTCGGTTAAGCACCTGCCTTTGGCTTGGGTCATGATCCCAGGGTCCTGGGATCGAGCCCCACATACGGCTCCCTGCTCAGCAGGGAGCCTGCTTCTCCCTCTCCCTCTGCCCACTGCTCTCTCTGCTGGTGCTCTCTCTCTCTTTCTCTGTCAAATAAATAAATACATAAATAAATAAAATAAAATATTTTTTAAAATAAAAAGAATTATGCTAGTACAGCAAGCATCACCTGGGATGCTGCTATTTAAAGTCTCACTGGTTAGAAGCAGAGGCTCTTGGACCCACCTAGCTTGGGTGTGAGTACTAACGACAATTGTTTGCCAGCTCCTCAAGTTCTTAGAAATGGTTTCCTCATCTATTAAATGGAGATTATAATAGTACTCACTTAACAGGGCCTTTTGTGAGGTTTGAATGAAGTAACTTGTATAAAACACTTAGCCATTATTATTATATTATTCCCAAGCTCTGCAGTGGATGGGCGAAATGCCTTCTTTATTTAATATTATATTGTATGCACATATGCTAACATTGCTTCAGAATCTTTACATTTATCAGTTTCAGTGGGTATTTATAATTTCATTGATTAAAGTTTCCATAATTTATCTAAAAACTCTACTATTATTGGGGCGCCTGGGTGGCTCAGTCGTTAGGCATCTGCCTTCTGCTCAGGGTGTGATCCCAGACTCCTGGGATCGAGCCCCACATCAGGCTTCTCCGCTGGGAGCCCGCTTCTTCCTCTCCCTCTCTCGCTGGCTGTCTCTCTCACTGTCAAATAAATAAATAAAATCTTTTAAAAAAACAACAACAAGAAAACTCTACTATTATTAAGTATTTAGGTCATTTCCAGCTTTTCTCTATTACAAATGATAAAACAACAAACTTCAATGTGGATATTTTTTGTAATAAATTATTTCTTTATATTAGTTCTAGAAGTAAAAACAGTATATTAAAGAATATGAATTTCTTTTTTTTTTAAGATTTATTTATTTGAGAGAGAGAGAGGGCACAAACAGGGGGAGGGGCAGACAAAGGGGCAGAGGGAGGGGAGAAAATCTCAAGCAGACTCCCAAGCCAGTCATGGGGCTCGATCTCAAGACCCTGTGATCATTACTTGAGCCAAAATCAATAGTCAGATGTTTAACCGACTGAGCCACCCAGGCACCACAAAGAATATGAAAATTTTAAGAAGCTTGGCATATATTGCCGAGTTGCTTTCCCAAAGGATCACGTTAATTGATGTTTTCTTGAGCAATATCAGGACGTATTAACGTCACTTTTCTTTAAAGAATTTTAATCATTTTGGGGCACCCGGGTGGCTCAGTCGTTAAGCATCCGCCTTCCGCTCAGGTCATGATCCCAGGGTCCTGGGATCGAGCCCCGCATTGGGCTCCCTGCTCAGTGGGAAGCCTGCTTCTCCCTCTCCCACTCCCCATGTTTGTGTTCCTCTCTCACTGTGTCTCCCTCTGTCAAATAAATAAAATCTTAAAAAAAAAAAGAATTTTAATCATTTTTTTCCCCTTCAAGACCTGTGGAATATTGAATATGTACTTTAAGACATTTCTGGGGTCTTTTTTTTTTTAAGTAAACTCTATTCCTGACGTGGGGCTTGAACTCAGGAGTCACATGCTCTACCCACTGAGCCAGCCAGGAACCCCAGGAAGTATTAACTTTAATACGACCTCACTAACATTGAGTATTAACAGTAAAAAATAAAATTTGCCAATTTATTATACCCACTTAAAACATAGTTCTGACAAACTTGTTTTCTGGTTTCCCAGCCCTCTGAAATTGAAAGCAAAAAATTAGAGGGGAAAGAATACTGAAAAAGATACTTGGGCATGTTTGCTGATAGCTTGAAGGTGAGAGGAAAGACAAAAATTAAAAAAATACAAGAAAAAAAATCCTAGACATCTAGAATTATTTAACAGACAAACACATCTTCAGTCTTCAATAGTCCATGATATTATTCTTTGCTGTAGGATAGGACAGTTAATTTTTATAATTACATGACATGATCAAGAAAAATCCAGAATGTACTAAATAAAATTTGTTTTAGAACAATTTCTATTAAAAAGTAAAAAGAAAACTTATGCCGAAAGGGGATATCACTTTCCTGGCTTTATGTTATTTTTAGACCTTGAGTTGTTGTAAAGAGTCATGTCTTTGCTAAAGGTAAAGTGAGAAAAACTGGGAGGGTGTGACTTCCCCTGGTCAGGAATAAAAACAGAGGATAAAAGGCCAGGGGCCAGGACAGACTTTTTGAAATCCCAGAATTTCTGCCTGTTCCCCAGATCGGTTATTATTTCTATCCCCTTCCTGTTTTCCTTGAAGACAAAAGGGGCTCTGTCTGTATATTATCTTCCCAAGCAGCAAGGAAGCAGGAAGCTGAGGCGCAGGCTTCCCTTCCCCACTTCCTCAGGTGTGCGGAGCATGAAGAGGAGGGTAGAGTGGCCGGCTCCGTGCCGAAGGAGAAAAAGCAAGTCCTATTCCCTTAGCTCTGCAGCAAAGAGAGAACCTAGGGCATCCGTCACAGTCCAGAGAAAAGGCCACGATTCTCTCACTTTATCAAGCAGTAAATTGCCTGGAGAGCTTGTTAAAAACACAGAATGTTCTCTCCAGAGTCTATGATTTAGTAGGGTGCGGCTGAAGAATTTGCATTTCTAGCAAGTTCCCAGGTGATGCTGATGAGTGGGTTCAGGGACCAGGCTGGGACAACTGCTGCAGACTAGGGTCCTGGTCCTGACTACGCATCACAATCACCTGGGAGGTTTAGAAAAAAAGAAAAAGATTCCCAGGAGCTTCAGGCCAAACCCTACCAATTAGAATCTTCAGAATTGGGATTGCAGACCTGTGGTGGTTTATTTCATAAAGCTCTCCATTAGATCTTGGTGTTCAGTCGGTGTGGCGTTTCATAACCCCTGAGTACCCAGAAGGATGCCAAGCACTTAGTCAGTGTTTAATAAAGCCTTACTGATGGACTGATTTAGACCCAAGAACACTTTCAGCAGTTAAATATGAATCTTTAGTATGCTAATTTTATTTGATTCGTGATGATGATATTCTTTGGAGAATATCTGTATTGGCCTATTAGCCACATAAAAATGAACACTTCTGTAAAGGAAGTCTATTCAAATAGCCAAATTTATCTATTCTAATAGACAAATAAAAAAGCTCTGGCACAGCCATGTAAATCATCAGAATATTTCCATGGCAACAACATGACTTTTTTAAATGCCCAAATGAAGCTATTATGAGATTCTCTCAGATTTATCCCTTAAAAATAGTTGTCTTTCCAGGCACCTGGGTGGCTCAGTCAGCTAAGCATCTGACTCTTGATTTCAGCTCGGGTTGTGATCTCAGGGTCCTGGGATGGAGCCATGGGTGGGGCCTCCGAGCTCAGCAGGGAGTCGACTTGAGACTTTCCCTTTCCCTCTGCCCCCCCCCAGCTAGCATAGAAGCGCATGCTCTCTCTCAAATAAACGAATCTTTAAAAAGAAAAGAAAAATAGTTGTCTTTTATCAGAATATCCTAATAGTGTAACCGAATTGGTAGCTCAAACACCAATCAAAATTCAGTAAGTTAGATGTTCCCATGCAACATTACTTTATTTCCCGATAATCTCCATAGATTGGCTTTTACAATATACTTTTCTTGGTAATAGTCTCAAGAATTAGCAGAACTTGAAAACAGAACAAATATTGTTCCCATTTTTTAAGTCTTTTATTAAATAAGAAGTAGGGTTGTCACCTCAATGGCCTTCTCCAATCACAAATCAGAGATTGAATAAAGTTGGCCCACACTGCATAATTTCCTACTTTCTTCGTTTCTGTGATGACCCATCTTGGTTCTGGGTCAGACTTCTTGCTAATGGACATTTAAACTCTGTCCAACCTACTTAGCTGTTGTAAATCATTAAGTGTTGACTTCTTGCAGATCGGCACAAAGGTAGGAAAAGCGGCTCGTGAGCGTAACTCTGAATTGTGGTTAATTCGGAGGAGTTGGTTACTGTGTAACTTGTAGATTGAGCACTGAACTCATTTCTGAAATGAGGTAATAATGAGTTCTTATTGACCCAAATGGAGAAACACACACCATATTCATTAATAATATGCAAAATAGAATTTTAGCATTCTACATGTGATGACAAAGAACACAAAAGCAATGTGAAAATTAACTTAATTGGAAATATTGTAAAATTATTTTCAACATCATATGTTAAATTAAGGAGTTGCTTTGATTGCTAAGTAGATAATACAGAAAACCAAAGTAGTAAGCCTGGTTAGCATTTGTGCAAATGCTTTACAAATTACTTATTTTCTAGTACCATCACAACACTTAATAGTGGTCCATTTAATAACGGAAGACAGTTCAAGTTGAAATAGATGACAGTTAAGTAGATGATTTCAGAGAAGACTATAAGTCATTCAAAAACTTCTCTAAATGATACATCTTTTGTATCCAGAGAGATAAAAAATACATTTCCCAGCATCTAGTCCTTTCCCTGGCATATAGCTGGCACTCAGTAAGTATTTATGGAAGAAAGGAAGGGAGAAAGGGAGGAACAGAGGGGAGAAAGTGGGGAAGGAAGAAATAAATACAGGGGAAAAGCTTTAAATCTATTTTCTCTATTTCCGGGGCACTGGAGAAGTCTGGGTGCTAGAGAGAAATGATCTGGCAATCAACTGTGACTCTTATCATAGGATTAATTAATTCTATCTTCAAATCTCTTTTCCCAGCCCAATCCTCTCCCAAGACATCCAGCTTCAGCTCTTACTTGTTATGTCCAGATTAGGCTGTGCAAATGATCTACAGAGACTGTAGTTGAGGTCAGAGCCGTGCCTGAGCCCTGGGCTCCCCCAAAACGTAGGGATCTAGCAGAAGGGCAGGGGCAGGCAAAGGAGGCTGAGAAGCAGGGACCAGAGAAACCACACGAGTAACCACCATCCAGGGAACTCTGCAAAACCATCTGACCTTGAATAAACCCCAGGGGCTGGGGCCAGCAGAGAACCCTAGACATGACTGAGATCAAGCCTCACACCTGGGCTGAATGAAGGCTTAGCGTCAGAAACTCTCCTGTTACAAAAAATTTTTAAGTTACCCTTCTTGCATATCTGACTTTAGGAAGATTCCTACTCCTACTAATAAAGTGATTACATGCAATTTTATATTTACATAATTAACTAGATTATTTATATGTGTTTATATAAATGTTGCAAAATAATTAGTGTTCTGAAGGCAAAGAAAGGTCAGGAGAGAGGAGAGGAGCTCCCTTGAGATGCCGCCTTCACTAAAAGAAAGCAATTCAAAAGCCTGAGTTCTAGTGATTCCAAAGGGACGAGGAATTTGGGGCTGAAGGGTGAGGGAACAGACATGAAAGCTATTGAAAGTTTGACAGCCCGATTCCAAGCTTGAGAAACAGAAGTATGTTGAGAATGGCCCCCCAAAATTTTTTGAGAAGGTTTGGGGAGAAACAGGATCTTTTAAAGGAAAGAATTACTGTTGGAAAAGGTTAAGAAGAAGTTAAGGATATAGGTAGACTGCAGATTTTCTCAGTCGGAGTTCCTCGTCTGAACCCATAACACGATTGGAGTGGCTGTTCCCCACTCTCACAAGAGCAGTAAGTCTAGAATCCGGAATGGGTGGGAATGGGTGGCCCTCTTCTGAGGCATCGGGAAGAAGTTAAAGAATCTCATGCAACGGGTGCCATAGGGCCCTGGGACTTCATTGTTGAGAAAGGCTCAAAAGACAGTTAACAATAACGGAAAACAAAAGTTAGAGCCCAACCCTGAAACGTGGAGATCTCACCTCGAGGAGTTTCAAGCGTCGCTGAGCCCAACGGGTATGATTCCGGAGGTGGGGGGAAGCCGTTCCTGACTCTGACACTGTTATTCCGTGTTTGCCGCCGGTGCGCTCTCGGCGGCTCATTACGGTAACTACACCCACCTTGCTGATGGCCCTGAGCTGGGGCACCTGGCCTCGGTTATTTGAGGACCCCACCAGCCCGTTACCATCAGTGAGCCCAGTTCTGGAACAGCATCTCCTACCATCGGCCCTGGCCGTCAGAGCTCTGGAGAGTAGCTACAAGAGCTATTTGGTGAGGGGAGGGATAAGATTGCTGGTGTTTAAAGGGTACAAATGCGTCCGGAGTAGTAAATAGGCCACAGGGACCTAATGCGCAGTACAGTGAACACAGGTGATAGTACTGGACGATAATTATGTAACGTGATAAATATTGCTACATCAGCAATCATATTACAACATACAAATGCATCCGAGTAACACGCTGTACACCTTAAACTTACACGTTACATGTCGAATTTATTCAAGAAAAAAATTTTTAAGTAAATACATAAATTAATAATTTATAAAAAAAACTTCTCAGTGATGCTGTTACCTTCTCACCAGGCCACCCTTTAACGCAGGGTAAGCGGAGTATCCCTCCCAGAGAACAGTGCCTGGTGGGGTTTCTGGTCTATGTAGTATATTCAATCTCGCATCCCCACTTCTCTGGACATTCTGACTCCATCCATCACCGTTCGTCACGTTTGTCACGGCTGTTCTTCCAGCTCTACCTCACTTCATGGGGGCGAATCCTCCCCCCCCACCCCGGTTCGAGGAGGCAAACTGACAGTGTATGAGCGCCACCTGCTGGGGTCCTCGTCAAGGTGTAACTCCTGCGCCACGAGCGCGTGCGCGGCTGGCTAAGAACAGACTCCCCTCTTCCGCTGTGACATTCTGCGCACCCTCGGGATCCAGTTCCACGCATGCGCTGCTCCTACTCCTGGAGGCCACGTGTCGACCAGGTCCTACCACGACTTCAGGGCATAGCCCCTTTCTCCCTTAGCCGGCCCAGCCCTTCTCAGCCAGATTGTGTTGTGTTGTGTCAGGGGCCTGATGGCCACGAGAGGAGAGAGAAGTGCATCCTGAGAAGGGAACGGTTTTCTTCCGAGGCAAGATCCTCTGCACCATCTGCAAATAAACGAAAGACACTAGACTTTTTTTTTTTTTTTAAGAGGGAAGGAGGGAAGGAGGAGCAGAGGGTAGGAGGGAGGGAGGAGCAGAGGGAGAGAGACGCTCCATGCTCAACATGGAGCCCACACGGGGCTCGATTTCACGACCCTGAGATCATGACCTGAGTCAAAAATCAAGAGTTCGATGCTTAACGGACTGAGCCACCCAGGCGTCCTGGCACTAGTCTTTAAAGAAGAAGAGGTGCGGGGCATCTGGGTGGCTCAGTCGGTTAAGTGTGGAACTCTTGGTTTCAGTTCAGGTCATGATCTCAGGGTCTGGGCTCAGCAGGGAGTCTGCTTGAGCTTCTCTCCCTCTACCCCTTTCTCAGCCCCCCTCCTCTCACACTCATGCACTCTCTTTCTTTCAAATAAATATTTTTAAAAAAGAAAGAAAGAAAAGAAAAAGAGGAAGATGTGCATCGTGTCTGCAGGCCCAGAGGGTTCAAGGGAAACTGAGGAGTCAAGATTTTTTAGTGCGTCGACCCAGATGTCCCCAACCAAAGTCTCACTCCTTCCCAGTCAGGGCCCTGGCCTGGATACAGCAAGCTCACTACCTTTGAGAATTTGCATTCTGTGGCACTCTGCTACTCTTATCATCTCTAAGTCTCCAGCTTTACTGCTCCCAGGCTATAGGAGCTAGGAGTCTAGATACAGCCAAAGCAGCACTCCGGCTGCACATTTCCCATGGTATTGGCCAGTAATCATCCTAGCCTTTCCTTGTCCCTCTCCAACACATCTGTGGTTCCAAGCAACGACCATCTAATTCCGCAATTCTTACTTAATTTTCCCCTGAAACCCTCAAATCCCCGGGACATTGCATCTACCAATGCATTCATTGCCTTCCATCAGAAGCCCATCCCAGTTCTCACCTGTCCAAGTTTTAACAATCGCACTGGAACTGCATGCCTGGGCTCCCCCTACGACCAGCAAGGGCATCTTTATTACATTCAGCCAGGTCCAGAAACAAGATCTCATTTTAGAGACAGCTCCCTAGGACCACATCCAGGATCAGCTGTCACAGGATGGATTTACCGGGAGACAGACTCTAAGACATTGAGGTTTCTGTGCAGAGGTTATCGGAGAGTCCTTGCAGAAACAGAACCTGTGGGTGGTGGAGAAAGAAAGACCCAGCAGACAAAAGGGTTGAACTGTATCACAGCTCAGGGGAGGTCTCAGCAGCTCCCATGGGAGCACTGAAGCTGGCATAGCTCTAACAAGATACCCCACATCGAGGCAGGGTGGGCAAGTCTTTGTCAGCAGATGAGCCAGTCATCAGATACGCATGGTCCCGGGGTGAGTGGGGGGGCTCGGGGTGAGTATTGCATAACCTTGGGTGAAGTGTCTTTCTTTGGCTGAGGACAATTGCAGAAAGCAGTCCAACTGAGAGTCATCCGCCAATGACCGCACCCGCTCCCAGTCGGGGAACTGGAGGAATGAGTACCTCAGTCTTGAAGGGAAATCTGGCTGGCAAACCACAGCATCCACAATGCTCCGTAACACTGGGCATGTCGCTTACCTTGCTGAGCCTGTTCCCTGACCTGCAAAATAAGAGAATAATACCGACCTCACAAGATAGCCCAAAGAGCAAATGAAAACAAGTGCAAGTGATTTGTAAACTGTTAACAAGGTTATTCTTTTCAGCCTTCATGAATTCTGTAGCAATCTCATCACCACCCTTCTGTTAAGCCCCACACTCAATTCTTGTCTCCAGAACTGTTGGTATTTTACTTTTCTGCCAAGATTTCTCTTTCAAGTCAATTTTATTACTTCTCTAAAAAGTTGCAGTTATGATGTTGACACATAGCTAATTTATAATGTGTGTCTTTGGATTGTTTTTCACTGTAAATTATTTCCAAAATAGGCCCTACAATAACAAAAATTTCATTAGCCTATTACCCGGGACTCTACAAAGAATATAATTCAAGAATTTGTACTTCTTAAAAATTGAAAACTGCTCTTCAAAAACTTACCGGTTCAAAGAAGATTCAGAAATGAGCCATTCAATTTTGAATGATTCTCACTAGAGGGAGCTAGTTACAAACAAATACACAGATGGCCTCAATTTCTGAGCTTACACGCATTTCAGACATGTGTACGCTAAATCCATCTGGTCAATATCAGCATATTTTTAAAACTCAAAGATAATTTCAATTGAAGATAGAAGATTAGACCTTACACAAAATTCTAAAGTGAGCTTAAATCTTCTTACCTCTTTCCAAACATTTTATTTTTTTAATATTTATTTATATAAGTAATCTCTACACCCAGTGTGGGGCTAGAACTCAGGACCCCAAGATCAGGAATCGCTCACTCTTCCGACTGAGCCAGTCAGGCGCTCCCCAACATTTTAGAACAACTGAATATATGTGCAGTGATCCTAGAGCATTCACAGATATGATGTCACATTAGTATTTGGGGAGAGAAAAATTAACACGTAAGTTTCCCTCCAACTTTAACCTTCTGTGACCTATAAAATGATCAAGGTTGGTATATGAAGTATAGAGGCATGATTTATATAGGCAATATCTAGAAATACATTAGTTTAGAGTTACTTTTAAATTCTTTTGGGGGTGCCTTGGTGGCTCAGTCGGTTAAGCATCTGCCTTTGGCTCAGGTCATGATCCCAGGGTCCCAAACTCCCAGGATCAAGCCCCGCATCAGGCTCTCTGTTCAGCATCAGGCTCTCTGTTCAGCGGGGGAGTCTGCTTCTCCCTCTGCCCTTCACCCTGCTCATGCTCTCTCTCACTTTTTCTCTCAAATAAATAATTAAAATCTTTAAAAATAAACAAATACTGTTGTAATGAATGGAGCTACAGCACAATGAACTATAAGAAATTTATCATGTCTTGATTTCATTTATTAAAACAAGGCAACAACTTGAGAATACAAGACACTTTATCAACACTATGTTTAAACATGATTTATCCCATTGATTTAGTGCCCTCTAAAGTATCATTAGCTACAGAAAGTCCTTCTTTCAAAAAGGAATTGGGAGTGAGGGGGCGGGATGGGGAGAACTAGTTCCCAAAATTTGCCCTGTGGAATTCTCAATCATTGCTGTTTGTCTGAACTATCCCAAACAGCTATGTCTGTTGCTTTTCTCCTCCTCCTCCTCCTCCTTTTTAAAAACTTCATTGATTTCTAGGGTTGCCTGGGTAGCTCAGTAAGTATCTGCCTGCAGCTCAGGTTATGGTCCCAGGGTTCTGGGATCGAGCCCCATGTCAAGTTCCCTGCTCAGCAAGGAGCCTGTTTCTCCCTCTCCCTCTGCCTGCCGCTCCCTCTGCTTGTGCTTGCTCTCCCTCATGCGCTCTCGAGCGCTCTCTCTGTCAAATAAATGAGCAAAATATTTTTTTAAAAAAAAACAACTTCAGGGGATGCCTGGGTGGCTTAGTCGTTAAGCATCTGCCTTCGGCCCAGGGCGTGATCCCAGAGTCCTCGGATCGAGTCCCACATCAGTCTCCTCCGCTATGAGCCTGCTTCTTCCTCTCCCACTACCCCTGCTTGTGTTCCTTCTCTCACTGTTTCTTTCTCTGTCAAATAAATAAATAAAATCTTCAGAAAAAAAAAAAAACAACTTCATTGACGTCTAAAATCTGAACATTTTCTACTCTTTCTCATTTTAGTTTCTTGACTTGTAAAGACTAGGACAAAATAATCCAGAAGCAAGCAGGAAACAGAGTCCGTTGTAATGTGTTGCGAAGAAGACTTGGCTCTAAAGTCAGGTCAACCAGAATCTGAACTCAGTTACACTGGTTGTTAGCTGTATGAGCTGGATAAAGTCCATAACCTCTGGAAGCTTCCCAGTTCCACTCTGTCGAATGGAGACAGCGTGAGATTCTCGCAAGCCTTCAGAGCATGGGAGCATGTTAAGCAGTCAACAGAGCCTCACAAACGGAAGGGTAGGCATGACGGGATCCCAGGCTGTGTTCTTCGACCAAACTCCTGAAAATCAAGTCAGGAATTTGGGATCAGGAAGGGACCTCAGAGATCATCAATCCCAATGCTTTTTTTTTTTTTTTAAATGATGAAAACCGGGACCAGAGAGGCAATGTGGCTTGCAAAAGTACTCACACTAGGAGAGACAGCATGCCCACTGGCTTAGATGAGCCCCAGAGGAAACGAGATGTCTCCTCAGTGACTTGGGACCCTAGACTTACAAGTTTTTATTCGAGGGTTTGGCTTCCAGAAAGCTGGATCTGGTTTTGAGATGGTTAAAAACAAGGCCTTCAGGTCCATGTTAAATGTTTGCTTTGTAGAACAAGTTGCTGGAGTTGATCAACTCTAGGCTCCAACTCTATGAAGAGTGGGAAGAACTTGCTGGGTACAAGTAGACTCTGAAAACGATCAGACAGGGCAAAGCGAACCTGGTCATCCTCGCCAACGCCTGCGCGGCCCTGAGCAAATCCGAGCTAGAATGCTACGCCGTGTCGGCCAACACTGGTGTCCACCCGTCCGGTGGCAATGACACCGAGCTGGGCCCAGCGCGTGCGAAACACTACAGAGTGGGCACACTGGCCATTACTGGTGATTCTGATATCATTAGAAACATGCCACAACAGACTGGTGGAAAGTAAATCACACATGAGTTTTCTTCAATAAAACTGATGCAGGCTTGTTTTAAAAAAAAAAGAAAAATCTCACCATAATCTGTCCACGAGACAGCCAGTGATAGACCCGAGGCTTCCTCACTCCTGGTTCCATGGCTCTATCAGGGGCTCCGAGTCCATGACCCCAACCTCGATGAAGAGCGCGCTAGGCTGGGGGCTCAGGAATACCCGGATCGCAGGAGGAGGGCGGGACTGTCCCTGGAAACCGCAAAGTAAGAAGATCTCTCCCGCTTGCGCATGAGGCTAGCCCATCACTCTTTTTTTCCATGGTGATTTCTTTGGGGCTCATCTCCTTTTGTATTTGTATCAAGGACTCAGTGGGATCAGGATGGGGCTCAGAGGACAGGACACAAGGGTTAAGTACTTAAGCGTGGAGATATTTTGTCGAGTTTGCTAGGTTTTCCCTTAATAGGGCAGTAATCTTTCCCAGTCGTACAGAAAAAGAAGCAGAGCACAGATTAATGCTCTAGGCTGTGCCTCGGTCTCAAGGGCCCTGGGTTCTGTGATCCACGAGGCCTTTCCAGGTCGCTGCAGTAAGTAGCCACCCCCCCCCCCCCCCCGCCCCCACCGNGGCGGGGGGGGGTGGGGGGGCAGTAAGGATGTTTCCCCCAGGATGGCCACTGGGAAGCCTGAGGGCTCAGCAGCTGGGGTCAGAGCTGCTTTTCTCCCGAAGATGATAGTCACGTGGCTCCTCCTTCCCACGGGTTTTGCATTCTATAACCTTCACCTGTACCTTTCTACCGCTCTGGGCAAATGAAACTGCTGTTTTAGTTACATTTCTGCAGTTGAATCATGCATCCAAGGTATTAGCTGTGGCACAAATTAGCTGATGTCAAAAATATCCTTTTATCTTACGTCTTTCATTTTACACTCTTGTTCAGTGTTAAATAGTATAAAATGTATATCCTCTAAATCAGTTGGTTTAATCTGGGACATAACGGAAGCAGCATCAAATATGTGAACTACATGACTCAACTGCAGTGACTTCTACTGGTTTTCCCAACATTCGGCTCTGGCACAATTTTGAAAAACTATTTTTAGAGAAGTATGGAACAAAAAGAGTTGTTCCACTTTTTAAGAATGTAAAAAGAAGTGATTTGCTTAGTCGGGACTTAATATTTTTTTTTAGTAAAATAATGAGGCAAAGACAAAAATATAATATTAAACTATTTGTGAAATAATGAAAATGAGAATAATATATGGAAAACTTAGTTTGGGAAATGTAACCAATCTATCTATGCTCAGTGCTAAATGACCTTAAACTTGAAATGCTTTCTTTCTTAAAAAAAAAAAAAAAAAAGTCGAGCTATACAACTCATAAAAAAGAGTAGTTAATATATTTTTAAAAAATAGGGGCGCCTGGGTGGCACAGCGGTTAAGCGTCTGCCTTCGGCTCAGGGCGTGATCCCAGCGTTCTGGGATCGACCCCCACATCAGGCTCCTCCGCTAGGAGCCTGCTTCTTCCTCTCCCACTCCCCCTGCTTGTGTTCCCTCTCTCGCTGGCTGTCTCTATCTCTGTCGAATAAATAAATAAAATCTTTAAAAATATATATATATATATTTTTTAAATAGAATTAAATTAAAAGAAAATAAAAACAGTAAAATTGATATATCCAATAGGTGTTTTGGGGGGGAAAAAGAAAACAAACAAAATAAACATCTCCTGTCAAATTCGATATGCACACACAAAGGAGAGAAAAACATAAATAAAATAAGAAATGAGCAATATACTGGAAATGTTTTATTACAAAATAATGAAGATCAGTATATGCAGATAAACAGAAATCTCAGTATTGTTTGAATATCGATTGAATGATTAGTAGAAAAATCGCAATTGCCAGAATTGACTCAAAAGTTGAAAACCTGAAACTTACAACTGAAATATTAAGTTATCCCAGGAATGTCCACAGAAGCTTTCCAAGCTCAGTTAGTTTTGCAGTGGAATTTTACTTTCCATAGTTTGACAAACAGGCACAAAAATATGAAAACTAATTTATTGGCCAAACTTTGTTTATGCAGCAGAACTCATTTACATCCTTGGGTTTGAATCATCTCATGACTTCTTTCTTCCATTTACTCATGGAAGTTTGCGAGTCTCCCCCAGGCTGCTAAAACACTTGATTGCACTTTTCATTTCTGTGGCTCTTAGAATGTTAAAATGTTTTTTCTGGCCAGCTCCACAGACCTCTGATCTTTATGAAATTTTGCCTTCTTTCCTACTCTGCTAGGTGAAGGGCCACCCAACTCTTCAACATTTCTGAATGGCGTTTCTTTGCATTCTGAAAAGCTCTGCAGTTTGTGAGACCATGAGGTCATACTTCTTAAGGTCATTCTACTAACTAGTCCTTTCGATTACTAAAACATTATAAACCACAGTAATTGAAACAGAGCGACACTGACACAAGAAGAGTTTTTCACTGAAACAAGATAACACAGAAACAGGCACTAGATTTTAACAGGACTTAATATATAAAAATCACTATCAACAGGAAAGAGGGGGAAAATTGTTCCATTTGCTGCATAAATAGTGTTGTAATAGTGTTGTAAAGGTAACTACCTGTTGGGTGATACAAAAAAATTATAAACTTCAATGAATTAGAGATCCAAGTATAAAAAAACCAAAAACTATAACATGAATATTTACCTTTACCTTGAATAGGAAAGGACTTTCTAAACTTACACACAAAAGAAAATATCACATTCCATTTGACTGCATAAAAATTTTAAACCTTGGTGTATCATTAAACACAAAACCAAATGGTAACAACCAGTTGAAAAACATAACAAATAATTTAAATGATTAATGTCCTTTATATATAAAGAGTTCATACAAACTACTAAGAAAAACTCTAAGATCCCAAAAGGAGACTGAACAAACTATATATTAAAGAGGATTCCCAGAAAAGAAAATACAGGGCGCCTGGGTGGCACAGCGGTTAAGCGTCTGCCTTCAGCTCAGGGCGTGATCCCGGCGTTATGGGATCGAGCCCCACATCAGGCTCCTCCGCTATGAGCCTGCTTCTTCCTCTCCCACTCCTCCGGCTTGTGTTCCCTCTCTCACTGGCTGTCTCTATCTCTGTCAAATAAATAAATAAAATCTTTAAAAAAAAAAAAGAAAGAAAAGAAAATACAAATGGAAAAGAAATATGAAAACATTAACCTAAGCACACCACCAAGAGTGAATTCTAATGTAAACTACAGACTTCGAGGGTGATCAGGATGTATCCGTGTAGGTTCCCGAGTGTAAACAATATACCACTCTACTGAGGGATGCTGAGAGTAGGGAAGGCTGTGCATGTGTGGGGAAGGGGGTGAATGGGAAACCTCACTACCTTCCTGTACTCTACTGTGAACCTAAAACTGCTCCAAAAAATAGGCTAAAGAAAGACTGTGAGAAAAAAATATTAATCTCACTAGAGATCAATTAAAAGCAAAAATTTTAAGTGGCAAAATGTCCACTTTTTTCTATGAAATTAACAAAGATTACAAAATTGAGCAGTCAGTGGTGATGAAGGTATAATAATATAAGCACTCTCACATATTTCCGATGAGAATTAATCAATCTCACATTTCTGGAAAGTCATTTAACACTATCGAGGATGTTTAAATGTTCTACCTTTTAATCCAGCTTGTCTGTATATTACTAATCCACTGCTGAATGAAAAATTACCCCCAAATTTAGCATCTTATAGCACATTTTTATTGAGATATATTTAACACGTAATATTGCATAAATTTAAGGTGTATAACATGTACATTTAATACATTTATACATTGTAATGTGATTACCATTGCAGTGATAATTAGCACCTGTATCACGTTCCATAATTATCATTTTTTAGTGGTTGAAATAACTAAGTTTTAGTCCTTTAGCAGGTTTGAAGATTATAATACAATACTGTTGTCTACATTCACTATAGACAATAACATTTATGTCACATAGTTTCCACAGGTCAGGAATCTGGGAGTAGCTTGGTCTAGATGGTTCTGGCTCAGTGTTTTTCAAGCTCTTGGCCAGGGCTTCAGTTATCTGAAGGCATAACCAAGGCGGAAAGATCTGCTGTCAGGACAATTCGTTCACGTAGCAGCTGGCAGGTGCCTCAATTCCTTACAAGGACCTCTCCATGGAGATACCAAAGCGTCCTCACAACATGTCAGCTTTCTGCTGCCAGCTTGAGTGATCCCATAGAGAGAGAGAAAAGAAGCCATGGTGACTTTTGTGACCTAGCCTCAGAGGTCACCCTTCACCATGTTTGCAATATCCTACTGGTTAAACAAAAAAACTCTATTTAGTGTGGGTTTGAGGTGGGGAAGACTTAGACAAGGGCAAGAATACTAGGAAAAGGGGATTGTTGGGGGCCATATTGGAGGCTGGTCACCACAGTCTACTTGTAGGAATCAACTTAATCTACTTTATCAAATAATCCAAAAGGCAGAGAAGACTTTAGGCATTAAGATAGTCACCAAAATAATATTGATAATAGTAACAATTTGGAATCACAATATTCAACAACAGAACTGGTCAAGTAAATTATGGCAGAGCTATTCAATGGAATATGATATTCAGTCACACATTCATTAAATACGTGTTTTAAATTATTTTGGGAAATGCTTATGCCTTGGTGTTATGTGATAAAAATTATTTAAACCTTAAATATAATACTGAATATTTATAATGTGCTAGGAACCGGTCCAAATGTTAACATGTATTAATTAACTTAGTCCTCACTATAGCCCTACAAAGTAGATCACTACTATTATTCCATATTATAGCTAAGGAAACTGAGTTATAACTGATAATAAATAAATTGCCCAGATTACCGTAATTAGAAAGTGGAAGAGCCAGAATTCAAACCTAAATTATCTGACAATGTTAACCACGAGCATTACCAAAATGATTTCATTTTCAGCCCAACACACTGCAAAACCATTTTGTGGAAGGTGGAATGTATTAGTCTTTGTGCATGTATTGTGCACACAAATACAAAAAGAATGAGAACAAATATTTTTAGAGCATTTTGTGACGTTTACAAAGCTCATTCACATATTCACTTGATAAACCAGCTTACTTCTGCAATGAACACCCTTCTCAACTGTTTATACCACTCTTGAGGTGTTTGAAAAATGCCCTTTGTTAATTGGAACTGAACACAGCCAGATTCTTCTAGGGCATGTGGCTGTCCAACATTCACTGAGGAAAGTAACCAATTGTATGTGTGCACACCCCAGGCCAAATTTGTTTAAGAGAACTGAAATATGTTTGAGTTGAATCTTCTCCTACTCTGGCAAAGTGGTATTTTAACTGTGCTCCTTTCAAAGCTTTATTTCACAGCCATGAAAATACTGAGCCTTTAAGCCTGCTGATGGGAAGCTAGTAATCTCATTCTTTTTTTTTTTTTTAAAGATTTTATTTATTTATGTGACAGAGAGACAGCCAGCGAGAGAGGGAACACAGCAGGGGGAGTGGGAGAGGAAGAAGCAGGCTCCCAGCGGAGGAGCCCGATGTGGGACTCGATCCCGGAACGCCGGGATCATGCCCTGAGCTGAAGGCAGACGCCTTAACGACTGCGCCACCCAGGCGCCCCTAGTAATCTCATTCTTTAAAGGTGCATTCATTCTTTCAGATCAGTAGGGTCACATTGCAAGATCCTGAATGTTAGCGCACAGTTGAATTAGAAAGTTATGGTTGAATTTGCGTAGCTAAGTAGTATCTGAACTACTGCTTACTCAGGTGTCCCAGCAGAACTTTGTGGAAGGGTGTATTTTCATTATTTCTTGCCAAATTTTAAAGCATAGCATGTTTTATTGCAGAAACTAAGTAATTCTCCATGGGGTAGGGGGTGGGTGGGGGAACAACGACCATAGCACATGTATCTTTCAGTTTACTTATGTAAGAAAACATAAAAAGGTATCGCTAGGTGAGTAGAATGTTTTATTCTGAATCTAAATAATAGAGCAGGGGCGCCTGGGTGGCACAGCGGTTAAGCGTCTGCCTTCGGCTCAGGGCGTGATCCTGGCGTTATGGGATCGAGCCCCACATCAGGCTCCTCCACTATGAGCCTGCTTCTTCCTCTCCCACTCCCCCTGCTTGTGTTCCCTCTCTCGCTGGCTGTCTCTATCTCTGTCGAATAAATAAATAAAATCTTTAAAAATAAATAAATACATAAATAAATAAATAATAGAGTAATCTTTTAGAGGGTGTATAATCAAGGAAAAGAAGGACATTTGGGTATTTTTCCAACGGTTAATGGAATGGTTATGTGCATAAGGATAAAGGAAAGAGGCAGTAACTTAAATTGTAGGTCTAAGATCTTCAAAACAAGGGGCACAGTTGACAAGGTGTCTGGTTAATGTGATGGGAAAATCAATAATTCCGGTTTCAAATATTTTTTTTTACGCTTGAATTAGCTGGTTTGTTTGATTTAACTACATAATCCTCAGCTTTCCCCTTTACGTTAAAAAGTGACCAGGTATCATGGAATGGCAGGGAAAGCCCATATAACCCAGCGTATGTCCAGTTGGGTTCCATTGGTGTGATCTTCTGACTAGCTCCAAACTGTCATATGCTGCATATTATGTTCAAAACTGTGTAGTATATGAGAAAAAAACAAAAATAACTACAAATTCTTTGCAACAGTTTCTATAAAGATGTTGATTCTATTTCCCCACCTCTTGCAACTGGACCGGCCTTGTGACTTACTTTGGGTAATGATGGGACATTAGCAACTGTAATGGAAGAAGTGGCTTGAAAAGCATTTATGGGGCAGCTGGGTGGCTCAGTCAGTTAAGCGTGTGCCTTTGGCTCAGGTCATGATCTCAGTGTCCTGCGATCAAGCCCCACATCGGGCTCTCTGCTTCTCCCTCTCACTCTCCCTCTTTGCTTTCCCTCTGTCTCAAATACGTAAATAAAAAGTTTTTTTTTTTAATCATTTATGCAACAAGGCTGGTCCTTTCTGATTTTGGAAATAAGCTGCCAAATTAGGTTGAGATTTCTCTTCTTTTTTCTTTCTTCTTTCTTTTTTAAAGATTTATTCACCCATTTTAGAGAGAGAGAGCACCTGCATGCATAATCACGTGGGAGAGGGGCAGAGGGAGAGGGAGAGAGAGTCTTAAGCAGACTCTGTGCTAAGCATGGAGCCCTACGTAGGGCTGGATCCCAGGACCCTGAGATCACAGCCTGAGCCGAAACCAAGAATCCAACGCTCAACTGTGTCCCCTGTGCTCCACCATTCAACCACTCCACCCAGGTGCCCTTCTCTTCTTCTTCAATAACCATTGAGCTCAACTGTTTTGGTAAAACAATTGGTTTAATCTAAATGTTGTTTTTGATAAGACATATTTATATTTACTTGACAAGGAACTACTCAAGATTTATGAAAGCCATGAAAATGAATACATTCCTGTCTATGTCCTAGAGGGAAATAAAGTAACTCAAAAAGAAATAAGACGATAGCCCTAAAAACATAAAATAGGGTCCCAACTACAAGTAGGTTGTATTCTAACAGTCATTTATAAGTCGGTTGTCTGAATCTTAGAATATGTATCCATGCATCTATCACAGTGTCCGGTAAATGGCTTGTGCTCGAGATGCAGTTCTTGACAAACTGAGGGTTGTTGGAGGGCAGTGGGTGGGGGATGAGCTAATGGGTGATGGGCATTAAGGAGGCACTTGTTATGATGAGCACTGGCTGCTGTATGTAAGTGCTGAATCACTGAATTCTACTCCTGAAACCAAATTTGCACTGTATGTTAACTAACTAGAATGTAAATAAAACTTCGAAAAGAAAAAAAAAGATATAGTTCTTGAATAAAGGAATGAATAAACAAATGGAAAGTAGAAATGGCTGTTATATTTCCTGACCTACAGCAAGAAAGAAACTTGATGTGCTGTGTGATGGCTAGTTTTATGTGCCGAATTGGCCTGGATATAGCACCCCAGTTACTCAGCTAAACACCCATCTAGGTGAGGTATTTTTTTAGATGTGGTTAATATCTATAGTTAGTTGATTTTAAGTTAAAAGAGATTATCCTGAGAATCTGGGTGAGCCTCATACAATCAGGTGAAAGGCCTTAAGAGCAAAACTAAAAGAGAGAAAGAGAGAGGGGGGGATAGAGAGAAATGTCAACAATTGGTCATGACGGCAATCATGTCACAGAAGATATTTTAAAAATGACTGCAAATAAATGGTCAATAAGCTTGGAAATGACATAGAAAAATCTAACCAATCTAATCTACTAGAAAAGGATAAAAGCTGAACAAGCCTAAATTTGAATTGGACAAACTAATGAAGGCATAGTTCTGGAAAATCTTTTGGGAAATAAAAATGCCTAGCTTATCAAAAGATTAAGCTACGGACCCAAGGCTCTTCTTAAAAGCGAACTTTTAAGTGCTGACGAAGAACTCTTGTGGAGCAGAGGAAGCAGGTGAGTGGTTAAGAGAATACAACATATAATATTTTAAAAATATTAAATAAAATTTTCTGCCCTCACAGAATCTGTTATATTCACTCCACGCACAATATTCTCCTCTCTTTGTTATATTGTCTTTAACTTCTTCGCCAAATGCTAGCCAGAATTTAAATGTTTTTTTTAAAGATTTTATTTATTTATTTGACAGAGAGAGAGACAGCCAGCGAGAGAGGGAACACAAGCAGGGGGAGTGGGAGAGGAAGAAGCAGGCTCCCAGCGGAGGAGCCTGATGTGGGGCTCGATCCCATAACACCGGGATCACGCCCTGAGCCGAAGGCAGACGCTTAACCGCTGTGCCACCCAGGAGCCCCCAGAATTTAAATTTTTTCTTCACACAAGGAAACCACAATAAAACTGTTATTAAAAAACAAAAACAAAAAACCAGGGCACCTGGGTGGCTCAGTAGGTTGAGCGTCTGCCTTTGGCTCAGCTAATGATCTCAGGGTCCTGGGATCGAGTTCTGTGTCAGTCTCTCTGCTCAGCGGGGAGTCTGCTTTTCCCTCTCCCTCTCCCTCTGTGCTCTCCATGTCTCTCTCCCTCAAGTAGACAAATAAAAATCTTTAAAAAAATAAAAAATAAAAAAAAATTTTTAAATCATAATCAGTGTATATGCAATCACATTTACATACCAGTAGGAAAGGATGGTGAAAAACAAACCAGGAATGAGAAAACAGTGGTGATCAAAAATAAAAACTCATTTTTAAAATCAATCACACGGTGCCCATAATATTAAACATTTGTTGAGAGGGCTTACTATGTGCCAGACTTCATCTACATTTGTCATGTACTATCCCACTTAAAGTTTACCACCCATCTGTGTCAGCTGGACCGTCTGGGAAGCAGATGGAGCTTTACTGGGGCACCATGCCTATGAGAGGGAAAAGGTGGAAAAGTAGGATTGGGCAGGCAGTCTTCAGACCACACTGCAGATTTGACATTTATTAAATGTCAGGTTGGACGGGGAGAGCCTCACTGACCTCGATGCAGTCTGACGACTTGGCCATCAGGAACTCTGGAGCAACGCTTGCCCACCCTCCAAGAAGGAGTCTCTTCTTGGGCTGAAATGGTGATGCCCACCTCCCACTGAGCTCAGTCACTGGCTGGGGGGCTACCTAGGAACATCATGATCTTGCCTCAAAATCCGAGGGGGCTCCTGAAGGTCCTAAGAGCTGAAGCGCTCCCCAGAGCTGCACAGCAGCGCACCTCACGGTGGCCACAGTTAGGGAGGTTCTATAATGATCCCTGTTTTGGGGAAAGTAAAATGAAGCACAGAGGTTATGTAAATTTCCTGAAGTTACACAACCAGTAAAGAGCTAATAAATGTCTCCTCTGTTCCTTGTGGCTGATAGTAAAACTTATTTTATCATTTATTGGAGTGTTTAGAAATGTTCAACATTCACCAATAAGTCATTTAAAAATGGCTTTGCAAGATATTAACTTTTCATATTGTTTTTAAGTCTGCTAAGGATACAAGAAGACTAACGTGCCAAAAATAAATAATAAATAAAGACTACTGTGTAAAAGTTTTCATTTTAGAAAAGCAAAATGATGTGGGAGAATATATTCCAAGCTCCAAAAATGTTCAGTCCTATTTTTCTTTTCCCTCCAGTCAAAAGGTGGTGTTGTTTTTAACAATTAAATCTCTGGGCTTCAATCAAAGGTGCTAAGTTTCAATGTGGATGAAGAGTTTACAACGTAATTCTAAACATCTGAAAACTGGAATTGCAGGAAAGTGCTCAGAGACCCATAATTACAGTAGCACTCCCAGGTGCTGCTATAACAATTTTATTGCCAACACACTGGTCTCTTTTACCTCCTACACTAGAGAGGTATGAAGGGCCAGAGGAAATAGTCAAGCAGCAGGCACTCTAGCAGTTATAGGCACCATTTGCCTAATGACATTTTCTAAATCGATTTCTTTATTCCCTAGAGACCCTTCTCCTTCCGCTTCAATTGTCATGTTTTCCCGACTTTGAGGAAAACACTGCTTTGGACAAGCCCGAGAGCCCAGGTGGCATAGGACTTCAGAATTCTAGACTCCTCCATTCTTGCCAATTCTTTCACCATAATNNNGTCAAGGGAAAGAGAAAGGGTAGAGGGAAATTTGGGGAGCAAATTTTAGAGCTAGAGTTGGGATCACCTCTGCATGAAATATAATTCTTCTGGCTCTTTAGCTTCGTTTTTAACATAACTTTTAAAGAACACAGCCTAAGTTTATTGTGGAAAAATCAGAGAAAATGAGGAGAGAAAGAGAGAGAGAGAAAGAAGGAAAAAAGGAGGGAGAGAGGGAGGGAGGAAGGAAGGAAAGAAGGATGGAAGGGAGGAAGGAAAGAAGGAAGGGAGGGAGGAAGGGGGAAGGCGGGAAGGGGAAGGGAAGAAAGGAACAAAATCACCACCCAGAGCTATCTGACATGTTAGTGCATGCCCTCCCAGTCTCTCACTCTTGTGTTATTTTGTTGTCATTCCTTAACTAGCTCTTCTTTACTCAATATCATGAACTTTATGTCAATAAATTAATGTCTACAAATCTGTACATGTCTGTAGCACAATTTATTCAAGAATATCCCATCATGGAACATTTAAAATGTTTTCTTTTCCTTCTTTTTTTATATTAAAAATAACAATTTAGAGGTGCCTGAGTGGCTCAGTCGGTTAAGCGTTCGACTTTTGGGTTTCAGCTCAGGTCATGATCTCAGGATTGTGAGACTGAGCTCCACGCTGGGCCCGTGCTCAGCAGGGAATCCATGTGAAAGATTCTCTCCCCCTGCTGCTCCCCCAACTCATGCTCTCTAAATAAATAAATCTTCTTTAAAAAACAAAAAATTAAACAATTTGGGGTACCTGCTCAGTGGGGAGCCTGCTTCTCCCTCTGCCTGCTGCTCCCCCTGCTTGTGCTTGCTCCCCCCCAACCCCGTGTCAAATAAATAAATAACATGTTATTATTATTTTTTAAAGAATTTATTTATTTATTTTAGGGAGAGAGAGAGTGAGAGAGGGAACACAAGCAGGGGGAGTGGGAGAGGGAGAAGCAGGCTTCCCGCCAAGCAGGGAGCCCAATGCGGGGCTCAATCCCAGGACCCTGGGACCACGACCTGAGCCAAAGGCAGACGCTTAACAACTGAGCCACCCAGGTGCCCCTAAATAAATAACATCTTTAAAAAAAAATTTAGTGAACATCCTTGTAAGCCAAATTATTTTGGTAAATTTTCTGAGATAAAATTCACAAAACAAAATTTACCATTTTAACAGTGTTAAAATGTACAATTCAGAAATTGCTAGTATATTCACAAGATTGGGCAATCATCACCACCATCTAGTTCCAGAGCATTTCCATCACCCCCAAAAGAATCCCCATACTATTAGCAATCACTCCCAATTGCCCCCTTCTCCCATCCCTGGCAACCACTAATCTACTTTCTGTCCTATGGTTTACCTGTCCTGGGTGCTTCAGATAAATAGAATTATACTATATGTAGCCTTTTGTGCCTGGCTTCTTTCACTTAGCAACATGTTTCAAGATTCATCCTTGTTGTGGCACTTCGGTGCCGCAGGAATTAGTGCTTCATTCCTTTTTATGACTGACTATTTGGCTGGCATTTGGATTGTGCCGATTAAACTAGGAAAACGGGCGCCTGAGTGGCTCAGTCGGTTAAGCATCTGCCTTGATGATGACGATGATGATGACGATGATGATAAACGTCCCTCACGATCCCAGGGTCCTGGGACTGAGGCCTGCGTGGAGCTCCCTGCTCAGCAGGGAGTCTGGTTTACCCTCTCCCTCTGCCCCTCCCCTGGCTTGTGTGCACTCTCTCTCCATCTCTCTCTCAATTAAATAGGGCAGGACTAGATACTGAGCTCCACAGCCAACGACAAAGACAAGGCTATTAGTACACTGGGGGTCGGGAATGGAAAACTGGATTTACACGTGATTTTTTACTTTGTTCTTAAAAATGTACCATTATCTTTACAATGAGAATACCTTTTTCTAAAGCCAGACAGCCTGGCTTCATGGCTATGGTTATTTGTTCTGATGCAAGGAGGGTCATGTTTAATGCACCCATTGCACCCTACATAACATGAGGTATCTGCAGTCCAGGAAAACCGTGTGAACTTACTCACCGAATATATAAAATATATATATATATATGTATATTAATCCATAAAAGAAGAAAGCTATATCTAACCAAGTAGTGAGTTCTCTCTCACAATATGAAAAAATAAATAACTAATAATAAATAACTAAAATATAGGCTTTACACATGGTGAAGGTCTAAAAGCTCTCTCCCTCCGATGAGTAAAACATCAGGGCAGCTTGGTTCTCTAAGCTGTCTGGCAGAGCTGATACCGGGAATATGCACTACAGTAAGGGTCAAGTTGGCAGTATTTTCTATAGAGAGCACACTCCGCAGTTTCACTTCAGAGCCTATAAATCCCAAGCAATGCTCCTTTCTGAGCTCCTTTGATTGGAGAGAGACCAATCCATATGATGCTATTTTTCCCATACTTCCTTTCAGTGGCAAGCCTCCTTTTCCATTACATATAAAGTCCATTTCACAAGATACCTTGTAGCAAAGATTCTTTTTCTTTTTTCTTTCTTTCTCTTTCTTTCTTTCTTTCTTTCTTTCTTTCTTTCTTTCTTTCTTCTTTCCTTTTTTGAGAGAGAGCATGAAAGAGACAGAGCACAAGCAGGGGGCAGGTGCAGAGGAAGAGGGAGAAGCAGACTTCCCAGTGAGCAGGGAGCATAACACAGGGCTCAATCCCAGATGTGGGGCTCAATCCCAGGACCCAGGATCATGAGCCACCCCTATAGCAAAGATTTCTTAAAGAAGACATAAAAACATAACCACAGGGGCACCTGGGTGGCTGAGTCAATTAAGCTTCCAAATCTTGATTTGGCCTTAGGTCATGGTCTTGGAATAGTGAGATGGAGCCCCACATTGGGCTCTGTGCTCTGCACTCAGCATGGAATCTGCTTGTCCCTCTTCCTCTGCTCCCCCAATCTCTCTTTCTCCCTATCTCTCAAATAAATAAATAAATAAAATCTTTTTTTAAAAGATTTTATTTATTTATTTATTTATTTATTCATTCATTCATTCATTCATTCATTTATTTGACAGAGAGAGAGCACAGGAAGGGAGAGCAGCAGGCAGAGGGAGAGGGAAAAGCAGACTCCCTGTGGAGCAGGGAGCCCAATGCAGGGCTTGATCCCAGGACCCTGGAAGATGCTTAACCGACTGAGCCACCCAGGTGCCCCTAAATAAGTAAAATCCTTAAAAAAAATAAAATAAACATGAAAGAAAAAGGTGATAAATTAGTTTGTATTAAAATGAAGAGCTTCTATGTTAATCATTTGGGGAACACTTTCACTATATATACGTGCGTGTGTGTGTGTGTATAGATAATAACATTGTTTACTTTTAAATATCTTACAATGTTACTTGTCAATTATATCTCAAAGCTGGAAAAAAATGATAATTAGTTATCTATTTGAAAGTATTTGGAATTACTATAAAAAACAGTTCTCAGGTCTCAGTTCCTCCAAACCTGGAATTGACCAAGCCAGGCACAACTCCCTACACAAATTAAATTAAATTAAGAACATCTGAAAGATAGCATTAAGAGATCTAAAAGGCAACCTACAGAGAGGGAGAAGATATTTGCCACACATCTATGTACACACGCACACACACACACACACACACACACAAACATGGCACTCAAAGGATTAATATCCAGAATACGTATAAAACTCTTACAAATCAGTAAGAAAAAAAAGATAGTCAACTAGGAAAAGACAAGACATTGCACATATTTCATAAAAGGCTATATGAATGGCCAATAAACACCTGAAAATGTGCTCAACTCATCAGTCATCAAGGATATGTGGATCAAAGCTAAAATGTGACCAGAACGACTAAAATGAGAAGATGATAAATAACAATTGTTGGCAAGGATATGGAACAAATGGAACTCTCATACACTGCTGGTAGAGTACAAAACAGTACGAACACTTGGGAAAATCATTTGCCAATATCTCTGAAAAGTGAACACACGCGTATCCTATGATAAAATAATTCCACCCCTACTATACATCCAACAGAAATGCATCTATAGTTCACCAGAAGACATGTACTGCAATGTTCATCAAAGCTAAAAAAATACCTATGAAAAAAATTATGGTACATTCAAATGATGAAAATTATACTGTAAGGAAAAGGAGTGATCTAAAACTATATGCAACAATGTAGATGATCTTAAAACAAGGTTTTGCAAAAAAAAAAAAAAAAAAAAAGCCAGATAGAAAAGAATACATGCTATCCAATTCCATTTCTACAAAGTACAAACACAGGAAAAATTAATCTAGATTGTTGGAAGTCAAGGGAAGGTAGTGACTAGAAAGGAGCATGGGTGGGTGGGCTTCTGAAAAAACTGGTAATGTTGCATTTCTTAAACTGGATGCAAGTTACATGGGCATGCTCATTAGCAAAGTCATTGGGCTATACATTTATGATAATGTCCTTTTTTTTTTTTTTTTTAAGTAGACTTCACACCTAACATAGGGCTTAAACTCATGACCCTGAGATCAAGAATTGCATGCTCTACTGACTGAGCCAGCCAGGGGCTCTGACAGTGCCCTTCTTTTTATGTATTACACTTTGATGAAAAATTTGAAAATAAATGTACCCAGGGAAGCTTAAAATTTTAGTGGCTAAATATTTATATGCAAATACTTTTCAAATTACTTTTTAGTTTTTCAGATTTCTACTTACAGAATTTTTGGTATTGGCATCAAAATTGTTTCTTACCAGTTGGCCTTTCTGAACCTCTGTTTTCTCATCTGTAAAATGAGGACAACAGTAGAATTTAAAAGCCAGTGTGATTTTTAGGGGTGCCTGGCTGACTCAGCCAGAAGAGGATGCAACACGATCTTGGGGTTGTGAGTTCGAACCCCATGTTGGGTTGTAGAGATTACTAAAAAAGATTAATAAACTTAAAAAAAGAAATAAAAGCCAGTGTGATTTTAAAAGTGCTTAGCACAGTGCCTGGTACAAAATATTCAATGGTAACTTAATACTTTTCTCTAAACCAGTGGGACTTCCCATGTGGCTAATATAGCATCCTGTACTAACCGTTGTCTTAGCATTTCTTACTGTCTATTTTGCAAGACGGTGAAGCACTTGAGAGCTGGGATACTGTGTAGTATACAATATTCCCAGAGTCTAGTTCAGCCTCTGGCATAGAATAAAAACTTGATATTTATTTAGTAGATGATTGAATAAATAAATTTCAGATACTTTGCAGCATCTATTTTATTGCTAAATTATGGAATCACATTCATTTTCCCTGAAACAAGTTTTCTTGGTCTCTATCATCCACTAATACTTTCCCCTAAAATATTCTTTCTACTAGTCCCTCATATTCTTTATTACCTGTCTTGTTAGGGCAGCTGTCGAACTTTTTTACAACTGCCATATCCAAATAACTTCATTTCTACCTTCCACTCAACCTTCTTTAAAAAGCCTTGCAAGTCATAATTTTTTCTGCTCTGGGCCAAATGTAGAGACTTATCTTTGATGAATAAACCAGTTTGGCCATTCCCACTAATTTTTACAACATTTCAACATGATTAAGAAAAAATAATCTGGCATGGAACTTTACATCGAAAACTAGTACTGTATGTACTGTATGGTGACTAACATAATATAATAAAAATGATAGATAAATAAATAAAAAAAGAAGAAAAAGAAAAAGAAAAAGAAAAAATAATCTGGGGCTAAGAATTGTGGGCATCCAATTAAATGGGAGGTGAAGGAAGAAACCAGAAGTCCCCAGGTAAAGCCAGGTTTTTGTTTCCTTTCCAGTGATGACATGGCATGCTTAATAACTTTATTCCTGAGGTAGGATATCCCATTCTGAAAAACACACTATGGGATACAGGCAAGGGAGAGGAAACAACCGTTTGATAAGCATGTAATATAAAACAGTTCTGGCTGCTCTCACTCCTTCTCCCTCAAATCTAGGAAAGGTTCGTAAACCCACTTTCACCAAAATCATCTCTTGGACTTGAATAGCCCTCACCCCCAATCTTCCATGGCTCTATGGTTTCCTTCAAACACTTTTCATCTTATTGACATGTAATACACATACAGAGAGGTACACAACTCTCCAAATCTTTCTGATCTCTCTTTTCATTAGGAAAAAAATGAGTATGTACTCATTTTTTTTACATATTATGACCATGTAGCACTGTGCTGATATATATACTATAAAACATAAAACAGTGCATAAACACCTAGTATATACAAATATCGAATCACTGTGTTGTACACCTGAAACTAATACATTACATGTCAATTATACCTCAATACAAAAAGGAGGAAAAAAATGAGAGAAACAAAATAAACAGAAATGGCAGTCTTCTAAGATAAGGACATTTAGAGAACACTTTCTTTCTCCTTTGTAATAATTTAAAATTAATTGCAGAAAATAGTAAGGGCTGGCTTTTACTTCTTATTAAACAGTAAAATTTTCTCTTCCAAAAGGAACTAGAAATAGATTCTACAAACATTTTAAATGTTTCTAAGGCTTGCATTTAAGCTAAATGACTACTTACCTATGGATGAAGCATTGGATTAACTCCAGTTTAAGCTGTACAACTACCTACCTACGTGATCGCTAGGTAACTTTCATTTGCAAAATGAGCGTGCGAACCTGGATGATGCGAAAACCTTCTCAGGGCATGATATGTAACTAGCGCCACCTCGTGGACATTCTCCTAGAAGTACATGATAAGGGAAGTTACATGGCCAGGGTAGAAAAGCTGCTGGTTGAAACAGCACTGAAGGCCTTAGCCCCTCAGTTCTTCCTGACAGCCTCCTCAATAATTCATAGTTTACTGGGAATATGTGAAATGGCTTTAGTTCTTCAGAAAAAAAAATGAAAATTATAGTTTTTAACTATGACAGATTTCTTCCTCTTAACACCTGACAGACTGACATCCCCGGAATGCTCTAGAAACAGCCAAACCTATCCCTACTGCACTCCTCTCTCATCATAGGCTTATTTGGAAAAGAAAGAAACCATTACAAAATCTGAAATCTGTCTAATGGAGAATTTAAGGAGCAGAGTCTCAAGCTGCAAGAGCCAAAGCACCCCTGAAATTCTGCACTCCAATGCCACTGTCTTTGGCACCAGCCTAAGTGGGGAAGGGGGACAGCATTTTGGTTACAGTGTGAATGGTGCTCCTTTGGAGCTCTTCCAGAAGGCCAGGCTGGTGGAAGCAGGAAACTGGCTGGGCTTAAACTGTTAAGAGATTTGGGCCTCAAGGCTAAAAGGTATTCTGTCCTATTTCAGCATGTTTTATGAATTGGTTCCACTGTGACAACAGCCAAATTTTACCCTTCAAAAATCATCCCAAGAGCCTATCTTGGCCACTCCCTGCATTTCAGCACACTTTTGTGCAGCGTAATTACTGTATATCTGGCACCACTTCATGCCCTTTGTACACTTTCCCAGTCCTGGGATTCATGTGCTGCCAAAGCATAATCATCTTGTAGTGAATACATTTTCTCCTTTAAGCACTGAAACCTAACAAAGCTTCAGAGCTCTTTATTGAGGAGGTAGGTGTCTTGATGTACAATGTTGAAGACCTTTCCTGTGTTCACCGGAACTATAGATAATAAGAGTTTTCATTCCTATTGTAACCACTTAGACCTCATAAAGAAGAAAAGAACAAATGATGGCCCACACCTTTCACTGTGCACCTATTTTAGGCTAGACCCTTTATGATGCATTCTCTCATTTTATTAGCATTTTTTTTTTGGATTTTATTTTTTATTTATTTGACAGAGAGCGAGCGAGCAGAAGCATGGGTAGCAGGAGAGGGAGAAGTGAGCTCTCTTGCTCAGGACCCTGGGATCATGACCTGAGCCAAAGGCAGACACTTAACCCACTGAGCCACCCAGGCGCCTGCCTCATTTCATTCTTACTACAGCTCTGCTATATTTCCTCCAATTTACAGAGGAGGAAATGAGCTCAGAGAAATTATCGGAGATCATAGGGCCAGAAAGTACCAAAATCAAGATTTAAATTCAAGTCTTTTGACTCTAATTCCATTGTTTATTCATCTATGCCCTGTTGATATTTACTAACAAGCTCATGTGCCAAACATAACCCCTACACCACCACTTTACTTCTGAATGAAAACCACAGAGAAATCACGAACATGAGTCAAGGGCAATGAAAGGACAAGAATAAGCACAAAACCCTAAGTGAGCCGAGATCCTCAAAGGAGGTAAGGACGACAGGACTTCTCAAGTGTGAGGAACTATTTAGGACACGTAACAGGGTCTTGGAGATAGATGCTCAATGAATACTTGAATGAAAGTTTGTTTAAAAAGTCTCACAGTACTTACCACCCCACAGATTGTTCATTTACAAAAGGAAAAAACGTCCTTTAAAATGGAAAGTTCTGGCAGTCACCATCTTAACCAAATCATCAATCTTAGCATCAACTTGACATTGCAGGCATCTTGATGTGACACAATAAGAGATGAACCACATAGTCTGTTACATTCTTACCAAAAAGTACAGTCCAAATCTACTAAGAAAAACCAGAAAAAGTCCAGGATATGGGACATTGTACAACTGACTGGGACACCAACACTCAATATCATGGGGGAAAAAAGGCAGGGAGGACTATTCCAGATTAAAATGTATGCAAAAACCTTGATTGGGTCCTGGATGAGGAAAAAGTTTTAAAGATTTTTATTTATTTGAGAGAGAGAGAGAGAGAGAGAGAACATGGGGGGAAAACAGGTAGAGGGAGGGAGACAGAAAATCTCAAACAGTCCCTGCGCGGAGCAGAGCCCAACATAGGGCTTAATTCCACAACCCTGAGATCATGACCTGAGCTGAAATCAAGTGTCAGACGCTTAACCTACTGAGCCACCCAGGTGCCCCAAGCAAAAGGTTTTAAAAGACATTTGGCATAATAGGGCAATTTATCCCATACAGATTATATTATATGGCATTGTGGTTTTATGTAGAAAATCCTTATTCCAAGATGAATGCTCAAGTATCCAGGGATGAAGTGCCATGTTGTCACTTTCAAATGATTCAGCAAAACAAATTCGAAGTACATGTGGTAAAAGGTTAACAGTTGGTGGATCTAGGCAAGTTATACTATGGTACTGCCCTTTCAACTTTTAAATGTGTTTCAAATTCTTGAATATCAGGACCATCAGCATAGGGACGCCTGGGTGGCTCTGTCGCTTGGGACTCTGCCTTTGACTCAGGTCATGATCTCCAGGTGCTGGGATGGGCATCAGGCTTCCTGCTCAGCGGGGAGTCTGCTTCTCCCTCTCCCTGTCCCTCCCTCTCTAAAATAAGTATTTTTTAAAAACAGACCATTAGCATAAATTCTTCTATGATCTTCTGAAAATACAAAATTATAATCAATAAATATGTATTGTGTTCCTATTTACATCGTAGTAATCACTGCGCTAGACTGTGGGAGTGATAATGGTGAGAAAAGACATGGTTCCAACTTTCAGGGAACCTACTCAACATATAATTGTGAGTGATGGGGGTAGAGGCTGCTCTGGAAGGCTTCCCCAAGTGGTACCTGAGAGGAAACCTGAAGTGTAAGGAGGTGAAGCCTGGCTAGAAGGTAGTAGGGAAATGGGTCAGGGGGACCAAACAGTATGTGTGAAAGCACTAATGATGGAGTTGGTCAATCTGGAAAGTGACAGGAATATACATATACTCCTGCGGCTTCCCAGTTTCCCACCCTTTCTATAGAGCAGGTCTCCTGGTTCCATTAACCACTCCCTCCCTTCGACCTTTCAGACCTGCAGGCGGGAACAGCACCCCAGTATTACTAGTCCCAGTGTTCCTGGGCCTGAGAACTGCATTCTCCCCTGGGGTTTCCCTATACCACATGCACGGCTTTGTAAAGTCCCTTTATGAAGCTTTCCTCAATTATGCATTTCAGTAAGTCATCTACTTCCTGCCAGCACCCTGACTGGTAAAAGCTCTGGAGACAGACTTCAGAGATGCCTGCATATTTTAGATAGTGTCTGGGATGGTGGGAATGGAGATGGTCCAGGAAGAGCCCCGAAGATGACCTGGCCAGTGAGCATCTGAGGTAGGAAAACCTAGAAGCTGCAGTGTTATCAGCCAAGAATATCTGAAGAAAGATACCATCCATTACAGCAAGTGCTGCTGAGGAGCTAAGTGAAAAAACTGAGGACTCTGGAATTCCCCATGAGAAAGCCATCAGTGGTCCCTGGAGTGGTGGGGACAGAATCAACCCTGGGTGGATCATACAGGTGGCTGGAGGCGAAGAATACACTGTTACCTTACAAACGTGTTCGGGCGGGGGGACACAACATAATTGTTCAAGTTCCTATTTTAATCCTACCAATGACTGAATAATCTTGAGATTTTTGAGTCTTTTTATATTTAAAACAACCACTCTTTCTTGTAATTACAAAAAAGCAAAAACAAAAACCCCCCACAATGTTAAAGCTAATGTAAGCTGAGTGTAGAAAACCAAGTTCTAAAACAGACCAAATTATTTCCCCCCCCCTTTCAAGCGTTGAAAAAAAGGAGAGGCTTTGCCCAAATCTTTTCAGTTCTCTAAACTACAAGATAAACTCTTTTACCCTGAAGCCAGCAACTAAGTATGTCCAAGACTGCCTAACTTAACATACAATAACAAGCAGCTTCTAACCAGGGTGCAAGATACCTGCACCCGAAAGCATTCTCATGGTCACAATGAGTAACCAAACTCCACAGTTCAAGAAATTGTTAGAACCCTCAGATCCCTTTCTTTGAGAACATAAGCCTGTGAAATTATCTATCTTTGATCCAATTTGGCTTTTGCCTCCCTTCCCAGGTCACTGAACATCACACAAAAATGACTGCCAGAGTACCACAATGCCAAATCTGGAACATTAGGAAACTGTTATAGGAACGCTGGACCACGAGGCTCCCTGGGCATCTTCATCCTCCACTGAAGAGCAAGCAGGGAGCTCTGGCTACCTTCATTTATTTTTAGAATACCCAGTTGTTTCGCTACACAAAAAGACAGTATATTAACAGATACATCACAATTAAGAAACAAAACTTGATCAACTGATTTAGACTAAGTCAACCTCTCATTAAAACAGAGCTATGTAACCACCTCCAAATGCAGGTTAAGACAATACCACTGCTATAGCAGGGATAGGGGCCAATTCAGTGAGGAAAGGCTTTGGAATCAGGAAAGTTGATTTAAGTTACAAAAGACCTCCTTGCACCTCCACTTACCTGTGAACAGGTTTGTTTGGTTTTTTTTTTTTTAACTTTGCAAAGTTGTTTAAACAATGTTTAAAAGCGCCTGACCCACAGTAGGGGAATTTTTTTTTTAAACTTGCTACAGAAAGCACTTGTAATGTAGGGCAAAGAGGCCCAATTTCAAGTGATTCAGTCAGAAAAGAAAATGAGGTGCTGTGGCAGAGAACACTCTAAGACGTCCCTCATGAGCCCCACACCCCACCTCACGGTGTTCATTGTGTAATCTTCTTCATTTGAATGTGGACAGGACCTGAGGAGACTCGGACTCGCTAGCAAACTGGCTCTGGAGATCTGCTGGCTTGATGCAGGAAGCAGCCACATCAGAAGAACCCAGGTGGCGAGGAACCCAGGGCCCTACAGCCAGTTAAGAAATCTGGGCTCTCCATCCTAAAGCCACACGAAATGATTTCTGCCAACCACCTGAGCTTAACTTCAGGTTAACTTCGTAAATTCAGAGTGACTAGATTAGATGTTGGCAAATCATCTGGACTATCTCAAACCAAATTCAAACACTGTATTGGGTGCCTGGGTGTCTCAGATGGTTAGGTGTCTGCCTTTGGCTTGGGTCATGATCTCAGGGTCTGGGATTGAGCCCCACGTAGGGCCCCCGCTCAGCAGGGAGTCTGCTTCTCCCTCTCCCTCTGCCCCCTCTTCTGTGACTGTGCTCTCTCAAATAAATAAAATCTTAAAAAAAAAACTTCGATATGGATTACACCCCTTTAGATTCCTCATAATTCTATGAAGTAAATAATTCTATAAAGTAAATTATTTTACAGAAGTTTGGAGGCTCACGAAGACCAAGTGACTCAAATGGCTAATAAAGGGGCATGGTCAGAAATTAAAAGACCATGTCTAGGGGCGCCTGGGTGGCACAGCGGTTGAGTGTCTGCCTTCAGCTCAGGGCGTGATCCCAGCGTTATGGGATCGAGCCCCACATCAGGCTCTTCCGCTGTGAGCCTGCTTCGTCCTCTCCCACTCCCCCTGCTTGTGTTCCCTCTCTCGCTGGCTGTCTCTCTCTCTGTCGAATAAATAAATAAAATCTTTAAAAAAAATAAAAATAAAAATAAAAAAAATTAAAATAAAAGACCATGTCTGACTCCAGTGCCAAAATCCACCTTTTGCTATCACCAGTTTTTATAATTTCTTTAAAGTCTCAATGATGGTGGTGTGTATGTGTATGTATGCATGTGTGCGTGTGTGTAAAATGGAATATTATGCAGCCATCAAAAAATGAAATCTTGCCATTTGCAACTATGTGGATGGAAGTAAAGGGTATTATGCTAAGAGAAATAAGTCAATCAGAGAAAGACAATTATTTCATCTCACTGATATGTGGAATTTGAGAAACAAGGCAGAGGATCATAGGGGAAAAGAAGAAAAAAGGAAACAAGACAAAAACCCGAGTGCAAGACAAACCATAAGAGACTCTTAGCTCAGGAAACAAACTGAGGGTTTGTTGCTGGAGCGGCCAGGGGTGGGAGGGATGGGGTGGCTGGGTGATGGACATTGGGGAGGGTGTGTGTTGTGGGCAGCACTGTGTATTGTGCAAGAGTGATGAATCACAGACCTGTACCCCTGAAACAATACATTATATGTTAATTTTTAAAAAGTCTAAAAAAAAAAAAAGTTTCAATGATGATTCCCACTACTCCAATAGGCAGTAACAATAAAACCACATCATAGACATTAAAACACTGGAGACATTTTTAAAAATAAATAAATAGATAGATAGATAGATAGATAGATAGATAGATAAATAATGAAATAGAAAACAGAAGAGCAGAAAAGAAAAAAAAATCAATTAACCACTGGAGAGAGTTTGTCCTTCATTATTAAAATCTTCTTATCTACTAAGGTTAATTATTCGGCATGTCAGTTAAAATGTCTTTTAAAGTATCTCTCCATAAAGAGGACTTTTTTCCTTCATGGCTTATTATAAAACTTAGGGAGTTAAACTGAGTATCTGTGAAGGCCAAAAACGTTAGTTATTCTTACCTAAGAACACCTTTTAAACAAAGTCACAGAACAGCTTCTTTTATTTTCTAGTAAGACTAAATTTATTCAATACCCTAAGTAAAAGTTTTGATTATAAGTATCCAACAGTATAAAAAGTACAAAACAGATTCGTAGATTTCTAATATATTAATACAAAGTGCATGACTACGTACAGTACATCCTACAGGCAAAGAGGTGGAAGGGGAAAAAGAAGACTGTGGTTGAGGTCTAGTAATAAATAAATAAATACAGAAGTAGAGATGATCCATATTATAGTATATTCTACCACCAATACTGTAGCCAAAATGTACAAAAAAAAAAAAAAGCCATTTCAAAATAACGGGAGGAAGATGATAATGGCTGGGACTCTTGTAATACACCTCAAAGGCTGTGGGAGAGCCAACCCAACTCACTGTGTAGTCTGTGCATATGGTGGCTTGTAGTTTTTGCCATAAGGAAGAAATATAAAATTTTAAAGTTTAGATTAAGAACTATAAAACTACAGGGTGCCCATAAAAAGTGGCTCACTCCTTATTGTTATTTATACTATCCAATTTTAAAAATCCAGTTTTAAAAATAAGCACTGAGTCATGTTACTATAAGGCAGGCAAATGATCCTCCCTCATTATCAAAGTCTGAACTGGGGGTATGTTCTTCCTGAACATTTAGAAAAGAGGCGATGAGAGTACTTTGGTTTGGGTTCAAGTAAAAGGCTTTTCAAATGAAGATTTTAGAACTGAAGAGCTCCGTGTTTAGGATTTATCATCTAATAGCTCAGGGTTCACAAAGCCAGACTCTAAGAAGCCAAACCTAAACCAACCCACTCAGCATTAACACACACCTCTTTTCTTTTAGTAGAATTTTACTTTAATATAGAGTGAAAAGAAACCCCAAACCCTAATAGGTTAAAACAAGTCAAACAACCACTCTACACAGATAAAACCTTCACAAAGGTCAACTGAAGTAATCCAGAGCTAAAACTGAATTGTGCAGATTTTCAATGAAGTCGCCAGTCATGAAACACAAACAAAAGTCAATTATTTACACACTAGGCAAGCCCTCTAAGAAATGTGCCCCAAGAAGCATTAACCTTTGTCTAGTTGTGTGTGCCATCCTGAAGACTTGCACATTTTTTCAGATAATTTAACCTTTTTAATAGAATGTGATCTCTACCAAGTGGTAATGCTTTGGTACTATTCATTTAGGATTGCTCATCCTAAAACTTGACATTTCCCCAGAGGAGCTCTGATTCTGCTTTAGAAGTTTCAATATAGATTAAAATCTTTATCAAACATCAATATGGAGGGAGGTGACACAGGATACAACATATACAGTTAAGTTACCTCTCTGTCTACTTAGAAATTACTCCTTCAAGGTATTTGCACCAGAGAGCTTCGTCTGTCCTGCTTCATATTCAGTAGTACAGGTTTGAGTCATCAGAACCTTGGCAAGACCTTATTATTGCAAAATTATCAACAACTACCTCTAGGGGCAAGTCCATGTTACTGAGTTATGACAAATTTATTATCATGAAGGAAAACAAGTATAGCCAGCCATCTTAAAAAATGCCCCAACCACTGCTTCTCAATATAGAAAGGCTAAAACTACATACGTTTATCATACAACAAATCCCATCTCTGTCCCCTGAAATTCCCCTAGTTTCATTCATTAGAAGGGGATTAAAAAAAAAAAAAAGACTTAAAGAGCACTTTACAGCAGCATTCAGCTTTCCTATGAAATACTCAGCATCTTAAATATTATGTACACTTCTTTTTTTCTTTTAGTAAGCTAGACACTGGCTTCAGAGTTTGTGGAACTGGAGGAGAAATAACAGCCCATTCAAAACTATTCTAGAAATTGTCTTTTGGCGGAATAGCAGGTATCCGAGTTAAAAATAGGAGGGTTTTGTTGCTTTGTTTTCTTTGCAAAATTTAAATCGTTTTTGTTCCCCTTCTACCTAAACCTCAGTCACCACTCCTGAGTGGAGATGGGCAGAGGCTCTGGCCCCTGCTCCTCCGGCTTCTCAGGAGCTGTTTTCTTATTGCTGCAGCAGGGCTTGAAGAGATGCGTGTCAATGAGGACCTCCCCAAAACGGCCTTTATAGATAATCCCACAACATATTTTCTGTCTAAAAGAAAAAAATGGGAGAGAAATCGATTAATAAGGTAGAAAACTAGTAATACAAGAAAGCAAAGGGGGAAAAAATCTACATCCTTATAACTAAGTACAACATGAGCAAACAGTCCAAATGAAAGGCTCCTAGAGAGACCCCCAATTAGCTAAGTTATGGGAATTACCCAGGTCCCTTCAATCTCGCACTGGATTCTTATCAAACATTACGGGGGGCAGGGGTCATTCTGAGAGATAGCAGTTTCAGAAGCTGCTCCTAACACTGTAAACTGTTTCCCCTAAAAATCACCGACTCTTGGAAACAAACAAACAGTCATCATAAACAGGCTGATACAACCGGTAAATATATATATAATCAAATATACATAAAGGCATAAAAAATGACAGTACAACAAAACATCCATGGATCACATACTCTATGGGAAAAAAAAAATCATTTCCTATGAAGTACTCCTGTAGGCCCCTCTCCAATCCCACCCTACCCCATCTCATTCTCTCCTCTTTAATTTTAAGCCTGTCACTGCCTTTTTTCTTTACACTTCATAGTTTTACCACATCTGCATCTCTACATGTATCGCTTGGTTATCTCCTATTTAAAAGAAACCCATAATATATGGAATCATACTCTATGCTGCAATTTTTTTGCTCAACATTGGGTTCATACCTATTGTTAGAGCTTTTATTTCATTTTGGGTATAGTATTCTACCATATAAATATACCACAGTTTATCCACTCTTTTTTTTTTTTTTTAGATTTTATTTATTTATTTGACAGAGACAGCGAGAGAGAGAACACAAGTAGCGGGAGCTGGAGAGGGAGAAGCAGGCTCCCCGCTGAGCAGGGAGCCCAACGCAGGGCTTGATCCAAGACGCTGGGATCATGACCTGAGTCGAAGGCAGACACTTAACAGGTGAGCCACCTGGGCGCCCCTCCACTCTCCTTTTATTGGTACAACTTCTGCCACTACATGCATGCTATACATACCAATGTATGCCTAAACGTTTTCTAGGCTATGTTCTGGGATACAGAAATGGAAACATGTTCATGTTTACTTGAAAATGCCAATTATTTATCAATGTGGTTCCTGTGTATTCCTATTTACTAAGGGTTTTATTTTAAACTTTGAAGAAACATTCAAATTTATCAAACATCTTCAAAGTATTGCTAAAATGGTAGGCATTTTCCCCCCTCCTTTACAAACTGTCAGGTGGCAAATTTCTATGAGTTGATTTTTAATGTTTAAACCAATCTTCTATCCCTAGAATAAATCTAATCTGGTCATGATACATTCTTTCAGTACTGAAGTTATGTTAGCCTCATAGAATGCTTGGAGCCAATGTTCTCTTTTACTCATGTAAAAAAGAACTCTTTTACTCTGAAAAAGCCAATGCAAGATCAGAGATCAGAATCATTTGTTTCTAGAATGTTTGGCAGAACTTGCCTAAATGGGCCTGGGGTTTCTGGAGGGAAGACTTTGACCAATGAATCAACTTATTATAAGACTATACAGGTTCTATTTTTTCCTGAGACAATTTAGGTAAACTTTTTCTACTCACGTATCCACTTCACCTATATGTTCAATTTACTAGCATACAGTTGCTTTTAATGTCCTGCCTTTTAAATTTGTTTTATTTATAACTAAATCTCCCTTTTGTTATCCAAGATGCTTATGTGTATTATCTCTTTTTTATCTATCTGCTTCATCTCTAGTAGTTTTTTTGTCAGGTCTTTTTCAAGATCCAACACTTTACTGATCCTGTTCACTACATACTGGCTTTCTACTCCATTTGTTTCTACTCGTATCTTTAAGACCTCCTTGCTTTTATTTTTCTTTGTATTGGGTTTCATTAATCTTTAAATTGGATACGTATCACTTCATTTATTTTTAGTCTTTCTTTTCTAAGCATTTAGGCATTAACTTGGGGTGCCTGAGTGGCTCAGTTGGTTAAGCGTCTGTCTTCGGCTCAGGTCACCATCCCAGGGTCCTCGGATCGAGCCCTGCATCAGGGTCCCGGAATCAAAACCCACGTCGGGCTCTCTGCTCAGTGGGGGGCCTCCTTCTCCCTCTCCCACTCCCCCTGCTTGTGCATCCGCCTGCTTGTGCACATGCTCTGTGCTCTCTCCTGAGCACACTCCCTCTGTCAAATAAATCAATAAAATCTTAAATTAAAATAAATAAATAAATGCATTAACTTTTCCTCCAACTCTTTTAAACTTCATACCGTATGTTCTGACTCATGGTATTTTTCAGTTATTCTTTAGTTATAAAGATTTTCTCATATTATACTTTCTTCTCTGGACTATGGTTTCTTAATTTACAAATATAGAGGTTTTCTATTTCCATCCTGTTTTGCTAGGTACATTTAGGTAGGTTTTAGATTTTCTGCCCTCCCCTTCTCGACTCTGGAGGTTTTCACTCTTTTTTTATTCTTTTCGTGGTGACATAGTTAATCTAGTTAGTTATTCACTGATTCACTCTCAACAATGCTAGGATGTTAGGATACCTTAACTCCTATCACTTTTATTGCCTGGATTTATATATTACTGTTGTCTTGTAATTCTTTTTTTTTTTTTTTTACTCCCACAACTATTGTAATTTCAAGCAGTAAGTGTTTGTTCAAATTTACCTAAATGTTTGCTACGTTCTTTATCTAGCCTCAGAATTTTAATCTAGGATCTCTTTTTCTGTCTGTAGAACTTTATTTAGAGTCAGGTTGGCAGCAAATTCTCAAGTATTTTTCCCAGTCAAAAAGTCCTATGCCCTTGTTCATAAAAGATAACTTTTTTAAAAGTTTATTTAAGTAATCTCTACACCCAACATGGGGCTCAAACTGACAACCTCAAGATCAAGAATAAAATGCTCTTCCAACTGAGCCAGCCAGGTACCCCACAAAGGGATACTTCTGCTACATATACATAATTCTATGCTGAGAGTTACCATCTCTTGGTCCGTTGAAAATACTATTGTTTTTTGGCTTCCTTTGTTCATGCTGAGAACTCAGCTTTGTATGTTTGTTGTTCCTTTGAAAATAATGTCTTTATTTTCTCATTGCTTAAAGATCTATTTTGTCTTTCATTTTCCAGTTTCACTCTAACAAGTCATCTGTGGGTGAATTTTCTCTATCATAAGATAAATGCTTATTATCTCACATTTAATTTGTTAGTCTCCCCAAATCTGTGAAAAAGAAAATCCTTAATCATTTTCTCTTTGAATATTCTCTTTCCTGGTCTATTCTCCCTTTTTTGACTTTGGGGGTCCTACATTCACTTAGCATTTTGGCCTCTGATTATTCCTTATTAATTTACTCACTTATCAATGCTATTTTTAAAGACTTAAAAATATAAATCTCTAGCTTTTACTTTTTCCAGTGAGAGAACTGATCAATACCTAGTCTACTCCATTATAGGAAATCTAGGTTCTCTAACATGACTTTTATTTTACATCAATTTTAATAGGAAAAGCACACAAAATCCCAACTCTCAGCTCAGTTCTTGCTTAATCCACCTCCAACCATGTGTGCTAACAGCTGTTTGCCAAATGCCATTTAATTGCTAAGGAAGTGGGAAACCATTGCCTGTAATTAAGAAGGTTTGCTGGTTAGAAAGATATTTTCTGTTGCTTTTACCTTTTCCAGTATGTGAGATCTAAAAAGGAAAAAACTGGCGTTCTGTTAGAGCCAGAGGCCATCTCTGTATCTGAGCCATCATCTGACTGGTTACTATAACAAGGAGATTGAGCTGGGGAGGCACTTGAGGTGGTACTGTGAGCATCAGAATCTGCAATAAAGAGGAAGAAAAATGTATAATTTCATTATATGCAGCTAAGGCTCAGCATAAAAAACTGTGAAAGAACTAGTAAAAAGAAAAAAAGAATTTATTTTCTATTTATTACTGGTATTTGAAGACATTTGTACTAAAGTGTTTCTAAAAGAAAATGAGGATATAAGCTTCCAGGAAGATAAGAACAGACATACCTTTCCCCATTCTTCCTACTAATAAATAAGTACAACTAAAAACCCTGGATATTACATATAAAACAAACCTGAAGACTCTGAAAGTCGGCAACAGTTAGAGAGCTCGACCCAAGAAAAGACACGGTGGTGAGTTCCCTAGTTTTTATGGGTTTTCTTCTTGCCTCATAAATCCCAATCTTAGAGCTAGAGAAGCCAACAACCCAGAAATACCAATGGGTATAGACACTCCCCCCCAAAAGGTGCCAACGAAACCCTGCTCTCTAAACAAAAGGCCAGGAGGAAAGTGGCAGCCTAACAAGACAGGAAACTTTTATAGACAATAATCACTCTACTCAAGCACCACAGAAAAAAGAGGCCCCAACCCCACCCACTCCAACACAGGCCAAGTGGGGAGCCTAAGATTTCCATCCTCCTAAGGTTGGTATGAAACCCCAACAACTCCACCAGGGTGTCAAGAGGAAGCCTGCTGAAGAGTCAGGACTTTCACCATGGCCTACCAGGAATGAGTACCCCCACCATGTGGGAACTTTAACTCCCACCCCCATCCCATAGCAATGAGGAGCTCCTCTCCCACCTCCCAGGTGTCAATGGAGGTGGAGGGGGGAACCTGACTTTTAACTGGGCAGTAACTTTTTTTTTTTTTAAGATTTTATTTATTTATTTGACAGAGAGACAGCCAGCGAGAGAGGGAACACAGACAGGGGGAGTGGGAGAGGAAGAAGTAGGCTCCCAGCGGAGGAGCCTGATGTGGGACTTGATCCCGGAACACCGGGATCACGCCCTGAGCCGAAGGCAGATGCTTAAAGACTGCGCTACCCAGGCGCCCCTGGGCAGTAACTTTTAATACCTCTGTTACAGGGGTGTCCAAAAAAGCCAGTAAAATCAAAGGTTTAAGTAAGATCCACAACATAATTTTTAAATGTCCAGGTTTCAATTCATTTTTTATTTAAATTCAATTAACACATACTGCATTATTAGTTTCAGAGGTAGAATTCAGTGATTTATCAGTTGCATACAACACCTAATACTCATTACTTCAAGTGTCCTCCTTAATGCCCAATCACCCAGTTACCCCATCCCCCCCACCTCCCCTCCTGCAACCCTCAGTTTGTTTCCTATAAAAGAGTCTCTTTATGGTTTGCCTCCCTCTCTACTTTCATCTGATTTTATTTTCCTTCCCTTGCCCTATGTTCTCTGTTTTGTTTCTTAAATTCCACAGGTTTCGATTTAAAAAAATGCCTCAGGGGCACCTGGGTGGCTCCACCAGTGAAGCACCCGAAGATTTTGGCTCAGGTCTTGATCTCAGGGCTGTGGGTTTGGGTCCCACTTTGGGCTCCACACTGGGCATGGAGACTACTTTAAAAAGGGGGGGGGCACCTGGGTGGCGCAGTCAAGCGTCTGCCTTCAGCTCAGGGCGTGATCCCAGCGTTCTGGGATCAACCCCCACATCAGGCTCCTCCGCTGGGAGCCTGCTTCTTCCTCTCCCACTCCCCCTGCTTGTGTTCCCTCTCTCACTCGCTGTCTCTGTCAAATAAATAAATAAAATCTTAAAAAAAAAAAAAAAAAAGGAGGAGCATCTGGGTGGCTCAGTTGGCTACATGTCTGACTCTTGATTTCAGCTCAGGTCATGGTTTCAGGGTCCTGGGATCAAGCCCCATGTCAGCCTCTGTGCTCAGCAGGCAGTCTGTTTGAGGATTTCTCTCTCCCTCTGCCCTTCCCCCTGCTTGTGCACTCTCTCTCTAATAAATAAATCTTAAAAAAAAAAAAAAAATCCCTCATAGGGGCACCTATGGTAGAGCTCAGTTGGTAGAGCATTCAACTCTTGATCTTGGGGTCATGAGTTCGAGTTCCACACCCAGGGAACAGTTTATTTAAAATAAATATTAAATAAAAGGGGATTAAAAAATCCCCCATATCCAGAACCAAGAAGATCTCAAACTGCAAGAAAAGTTAAGCAGATATTAGCAGCAAGATGACAGATGTTACAATTAACTGACCAAGATTTTAACATAACTGTGACAAAAATGCTTCAGTGAGCCATCATGAACATGACTGAAACAAATGAAAAGAGTCTCCATGAGTAGATCTCAGTTTAAAAAATAAAGAACCAAGTGGACTAAAATTTGAACTGGAAAAAAAAAACCCAATAAATGAAATAAAAAGCTCAGTGGATGTGCTTAACAGCAGAATGGAGGAGACAGAGGAAACAATCAATGAACTGGAAGAAAGAACAACAGAAATTATCCAACCTGAACAACACAGAGAAAACAACTGAATAGAGACTTAGAGACCTCTGGGACTATAACAAAAAATCTGCATTTGTGTCACTGCAGTCCTGGAAAGACAGAGAGGGCGGAGGTGAAAATGTACTTAAAGAAATATAATGGCTGAGAACTTGCCAAATTTGGCAAGAGACATAAACTGATATATTCAAGAAGCTGAGCAAACCCCGAACAGGATGTACTCAAAGAAATCAATACCAAGACACACCATTAATTAAATTTCTTAAAACTAAAGACAAGAAAAAATCTTAAAAACAACCAAAGAAAAACAATACCTTACCTATAAAGGAAAAACAACAGATCTTGATTTCAAAAGGTATAAAAGCAATTCATCAGATACAAGCTAAACATGACTTAGTATTTTTACCCCTAAAAGACAAGTCAAATTTACAAGCCAGAAAGTTTACCTACAAAATCCTCAAGAACAGCACGCTTTAAGAAATAAGTCTACTGGAATGTTTAAAAGGCTTCCCAAACAATTAGCAGCAACAGCAGCAATCAGCTCTATGCTGGTGAAGAAAATGCACTATCCTAGGAAGCACTTAATATCTAAGAAACATTTGAAGCTGCAGTTTATTAGACCATTTTCTACCCATAAAAATGGCAATTTCACATGGCTAAATCTAACACCTGGGATACAAGAATACAACTAACTATATAAAAATGCAGTAAGGAAGAAAATTCTCTTCTAGAATGCAGGCCTGGAAATTCTTCAAAGAACTACAATTTTTAAAATCTTAAAAACTGTGGGATTTGAAAAGGCACATAAGAGTAATTAGCTAGCATGGGGTAGGTAGGGATGATGAGCAAAGTAGTGGAAGCAGAACACACTATGCACAGGAAGGGAACTGACTCAGTCCAAATATTCTTTGCCTGAAATAGGATCTCCAAAAGACTCACTAGGGATTTTCAACTTTATTCCATAGCAACCAGAATTCATTGTAGATTTTAAGAAGAATGACAAAAAGAATAACATTTATATAGGAATTTGTTTTGTTTTACAAAACACTTTTTAACTTGATTATCCCCATTTCTCAGATTAGAAAAATATGGTTCAATGTTAAGTGCCACGAGGGTCACATATTTGTTAAGTTTCAAGAACAGTAACTCAAATCCAGATCTTCAAGCTCTAGGTCTTATGCCTTTCCAGTACACCACACATAAGAAAGACTATCTCAGAAAGAGAAATAAAGGTCAGGTACAGGCAGGATGCATGGAAGCAAATATATAACCAGAGGTGGGAACACTATTTAGTGGATGATGTATAAAAACTCAAAACTGTTGTGTTACACACAGGTGCTATCAATTCACAATGCACATGGGAAAACCCTGTTTTGGTCTAAGCCTACAAGGCCCACACACCTTTTTCAAAGGGACTTATTTTCAGTCTCCAATCCCTCTCTCCACAACACAGCTTTGTAATAAAAATCTAAAATTACACTGGACATATTCCCTTAGGTAAGGCAAAACTGAGTCAGGTATCACTTTCCCCATAATTAAAGGGCGGAGCTAAGAATATACATACGAATGATCAATTCCTCTAACCTTCAAGTGGTAGAAGAAAATTACTATTTCCCAAATGTTCATTAAAACCTGGTAAAAATGGAGGACAGAGTTAGTCTTTTTCTTTTCCCTGGGTGATAGCTGATTAAGAAGGGAACATGTATAAACAAATAATTCAGTTACAAAAGGGTCCTTAAAAGACATTTTTCCAAAGAAAGAAAAAAAGGGCAAAAAATAAGTGTTGGCAAGGATGTGAAGAAAAAGGAACCCTTGTGCATTATTGGTGGGAATGCAAACTGGTACAACCACTGTAGAAAACAGTATGGAGGTTCCCTCAAAAAATTAAAAATAGAAATATGTGATCCAGTGATTCCACTACTGCATATTTACCCAAAGAAAATGAAAACACTAAGTTGAAAAGATGTATGCACCCCTATGTTTATTGAAGCATTATTTACAACAGCCAAGCTATGGAAGCAACCCAAGGGTCCATCTATATAGATAAACAAAGATGGGGGTGTGTGTGTGTGTGTGTGTGTGTGTGTGCGCGCGCGCGCGCGCGCGCAGGAACATTACACACCCATAAAGAATGAGATTTTTTTTTTTTTTAAAGATCTTATTTATTTGACAGAGAGAGAGACAGCCAGCAGGAGAGGGAACACAAGCAGGGGGAACGGGAGAGGAAGAAGCAGGCTCATAGCGGAGGAGCCTGATGTGGGGCTCGATCCCATAACGCCGGGATCACACCCTGAGCCGATGGCAGACACTTAACCACTGTGCCACCCAGGCGCCCCTATATATATGTTTTTAAAGATTTTATTTATTTATTCGACAGAGATAGAGACAGCCAGCGAGAGAGGGAACACAAGCAGGGGGAGTGGGAGAGGAAGAAGCAGGCTCCCAGCGGAGGAGCCTGATATGGGGCTCGATCCCATAACGCCGGGATCACACCCTGAGCCGATGGCAGACGCTTAACCGCTGTGCCACCCAGGCGCCCCAAGAATGAGATTTTTAAAAGAAGGTTTGCAATGACATGGATAGAGCTAGAGAATATTATGCTAAGTGAAATAAGTCAGTCAGAGAAAGACGAATATCATATGATTTCACTCATACGTACAACTTAAGAAATAAAAGACATGAACGTGGGTGGGGGGAGGCAAACCAGAACAGACTCTTAACTAAAGGGAACAAACTAGGGGTTGGTTACTAGAAGGCGGGTGGGGCGAGAATGGGCTAAGTGGGGGATGGGTATTAGGGAGAGGGCACGTATTGTGATAAGCACTGGGTATATTTAAGTGATGAATCACTAAATTCTACTCCTGAAACTAATATTATACTGTATGTTAAATGGAATTTAAATAAAAACTTGGGGGAAAAAACATTTTTTTAAATAAAAGACAGAAGAACATGTATAATTAAAATACACACATATATGCTATTACCTAAATATTTTACTATAAAGTATTAAGATATTTTAGCCAAAGATTAAATATATCATCAGAATAACTATGAACTAGTAACACCTACTTAAAAGAGCAGAAAGTTAGCAGAAGTTCTGCAAAGACTTCAGAGTCATGGGTATTGATTATACTACCCCAGAGAGCAGGGTGGTATTATAGAAAGAGCACAGGCCTTTGAAGTCAAGACAAACCAGAGGCTGAATTCATCTCTAGCATCTTTACTAAATGACCTGGGTCACGGTAAAATCACCACTCTAGTTCCTATCCTAGTCTCTAAACAAATTATCAAGACAGCTATGTATGTAAAGTGCTTGGTACATATACCAAAATGCCCAAGAAATCATAGTTTTCCTTTTCTCACTCTACCTTATCAGTATACTTAACTATCTTTTACCATTATTCTAAAACAAGCATTGATTGATAATATTTTGTCCTTCGAACTGTTATTATAATTGTTCTACAGGGTCCAACAGATTATTCTTTTAATGCTGAAAATTCTATTACTGGTCCACCACCCCCATCTACAGTTTTGAGAAAAAGCTCTGAAAATAGGGGCGCCTGAGTGCCTCAGTCGTTAAGCATCTGCCTTTAACCCAGAGCCTGATCCCAGGGTTCTGGGATCAAGCCCCGCATTGGGCTACCTGCTCCACTGGGAGCCTGCTTCTTCCTCTCCCAATCCCCTTGCTTGTGTTCCCTCTCTCGCTGGCTGGCTCTCTATCAAATAAATAAATAAATCTTTAAAAAAAAAAAAAAGTTCTGAAAACAGAAAGTTTGGCCACAAAATCTGGCCTGACCTGAACTATAAAATTAGGGTAGCTAAGCCTGACTAGCCCATGCAAGTTTTATTTATTCCACCTATGTGAATACTCCTCTGAATTTCTGCTACAGAAATACTACTGTATTTAATTCAATAGTGCTGCCTTAGTAACCCTCCCGCTTGATGCAAATGCTAAATATAGCAACATTATGTGTACTGCATTTCCTTTTCAAACCCTGAAATCTAAACTCCGAAATACCACTACAGGTGCCCTCTCCTTCAACAACTTCCTTTAAGAGTGTATGAACCTGATATTAGTTTGTCATTCCTTTCCCATTTCACCACACAAAACACACACTGCCCCAGAAACCCGAAAGTCCTGAGGCTAGCTTTAGTGCAATATGTGAGTTATGATTTCTAAAGTCACTTTCCAGAAAACCTGGGCTTTGGTCTCATATTGTCCACAAAAAACAAGTGAACAAGCTTGAAAAACACATCTTCTAGAAAATGTAAGATGGTAATAAAGAGATCTTAGTGGTCAGAGGGGTCTCCACACAATCTGAAGAAGCTGCTGGTCAAAGTACTTTGATGACATCAAAATTAGAGTTTCGAGAGTCCATAGAAATATCTCTACAGAAGACAATGCCTTCAAACACTTTTTAAAAGAAACTTAAGAAATCTATATATACGATATGCCACCCCCCACCCCACACACAAAAACCAAACAACTATTCTTAAGTACCTGTATTTCAATATCAAACTTACTGTGACGCTTAAATTCCTTCTGTAGTTTACTGATCTGGTTGCTTTTTATCCTGTTTCCAGATAGAGTTTTCACTTTCTTTGGTTTCAATGTAGTCTTCAGACTGGGTCCTGCCCTTGCATCTACCACCTGGAAGAAAATACTGAATATTTAATACCATTTAAAAAATGACACCTCTTGTATTCCTTTGGTTCAGACAAATGCCTATTTGAAGCAGCCAAAATTGAGAACCAGCTTCCTACTCAGAGTGTTTGAGCATCCACATGTACTTTTAATCATCACATGGTACTGTAGAATGAACAGTTCATGTCGTATTTTTTTTCCTTTGAAGCAGGCAATAATAAGTGTAACTGAAATAGATTTATATAAGAATGACCCAATAGGTTAAAGAAAAGCAAGCCTAACAACAACTAACATTTCTACGAGACAGTGTTTTACGGTTTATAAAAAGCTTTCACACACTTTTGATTTTACCTTCACTACAAAGTAGTAAGGGGACTATTTCTGTTACTCCAATTTAGAGTGAAGGAAAACAAGACAAGTTATCTTTTGCCTTATATTCACTAAGCTAGTAAACGGGCAAGAATGGGTAGAGAAGGGTACAAGACTCAAATCAAGGTTTTCACTACCTATGCTTTATGCTCTTTTCACTACACGTTTTAGTCCGCTGGGGTCATTTACATGACAGCAACGGTATGTTCTAGCATGGTCACTGGTCCGGCCCTGCATGGTACCACTTCTCATGAATTCATTCATGTTTACTATTTGTGCATTTCTACCCTTAAAAACGTTGCCAACACCTTCAAAATCACAATTGGGACCGTTTCTAGATAAGCTATTAATTAAAGAACAGTCACTTTTTTAAATAAACTTTTTGTAAGTTATAAGGCCCACAAAAACCTATCATAATAATGTAACACGGTCACCAAACGACAATGTAAGGCTAGTGTTACCAAAAAAGATAAATGTCTGCTTGCTTAAAAACAAGTATTTTGTATAAATGCCATAAATGTTCTAAAAGCTACATACAGAAGAATTAAATAAGACTTAACGGTGTTGTTCTGGTCATTGAAAACCAGTGACAATGAGCAAATAGAACACACTTACATATCAGTATGAGCTCAACTAGATTTAAATATAGAGCATAAGAATAGCTTCCACATAATTGATCACTGTGTGTTAGACTTTATGTATATAATCTCATTCGGTTCTCACAAGAGCTATGAGATAGCTATTATCCTTGCACTTCATAAGTAAATGTAACTTGCCTGAAGTTCACAACTAGTAAGTGGTAACGCCAGGATTCAAATCCAGTTGATTCTAAACCCTACGTGTTCATAATGGTACCACCTTGAGTTAGGATAAATGTTATCCTAAGAGATGAAAAAAAGGATCCATGTCTAATTAACTGGAGGAATGTGTGTTAAACCTAAAAATATGTGAATGTACACTGTGAAATCTCCAAAATGAGGATACTGGATACAGCCTTAGGGAAATGCTACACCAAGCTATTTTGCTTCTAAACATGCCAAAATGTTAAGTAATTATATCTGAGCAGTAACTGGTGTTTTTATTTTTTCCACTTTTCCGTCTGAGGGATGTACTACTTCCTAAATGAGGGGGGGAGCTAATGTTACTTTAAACGTAATAGAGGTATAACTGAGAAAGACAAAAGATGAACTAACATGATTCCAGTTTTTTTTTGATCCTGCAGGCAGTTTCTTCCATCTTTTCACAAGCAGGACACAGGCATTACAGATGTCTCCTGAACGAGTCTCATGCAACCTGATAAGAAAACAATCAAACCTTTATTAGTCTCATTTACATTAAAGAATTCATGCAGGGGCTCCTGGCTGGCTCAGTTGGTAGAGCGTGTAACTCTTGATCTTGGGGTTATAAGTTCAAGCCCCATACTGAGTGTAGAGATTACTTAAAAATAAAATGTTAGAGGAGGAAAAAAAAAAAAGAATTCATGCAATTACACTTCTTTTAGAAAGAAATACACCAGTTTATAGTTTATAGATGCTATTTCTAATTGCTCTGGGCGATCCAGTTCCATTGTTTCTGTGGTACATTTTGGAAATATAATTAACTCCTCGATCCAATGAACCAATTCTACGTACTGCAATTTGGTCATTCTAAAATAATGTTTTTAAAATTAAAGTAAAATTTAAGACCTAGAGGAGATCCTGATCACCATGGTTTCAAACAATGTTGTCCAATTAATCTTTCTGAAGTGTGTAGGTACTTCCACAGGCAACCAAATGCCACCTTTTAAGTCAAATAATGTACCATGATATTCTAGTTTTACAAGACACATAACTGAAGAGGCACTGAAATTTCTTCAAAATGATTGCATCTGCATGGGGGAAAAATCTATAGGACTAATCAGCAAGCTCTTTTTAAATTATATCTTTGAGGAACTTTCATTTAATACACTTTTCCTGTATTATAAATACATAGAGAAAAATACTGGTGACTTTTACCATGTATACCACTGGAAACATTAAGAGAAAAATGTTTAATTTAAAAAGGCAAGGTCAGGAGAAACTTTAACAACCTTCAAAATAACTACAAAATCCAGGATTAACAAACAATCAAGTATTTTCATTAAAAAAAAAAAGTCACAAAAATAACTTCTAACATGGGAAATGGTTCAACATTAAGTATTTTATCCAAGTATTTGTCAGAAAGCAAATTCCATTTTATTAACCAGAGGTTTACTGTCAAAAGATAAAGGAGGGGCGCATGGATGGCTGATCAGTTAAGCGTCCAACTCTGGATTTCAGCTCAGATCCTGATCTCAGGGTTGTGGGATGGAGCCCCACCTACTGCCTGCGCTCAGCGGGGAGTCCGCTTCAGAGATTTTCTCTCTCCCTCTGCCCCTTCCCCCCAAATGTATAAAAGAAATCTTAAAAAAAAAAACATAAATGAACAAAATTATAAAATGACAGATTTCAGGGCAGGACATTAAGTCTTGTTATTATCCTCAGGAGGCTGAGTTAAAATACATTTCCATAATTTAGAAAAAACAATGCAAAGAATAGAAAACTACCGGAGAACAACTACTATTAGGAGAGAATAAGAGTAAAAGTCTCTATATATCTAGAAGTTAAAAAGAAAAGAGTTTGTTTGGTATAACTAAGGGGCTTCCAACTGGGTAGTTCCTTATAATCTGGAATAGGGTAAGTGGTCAGTATTGTTTGATTCGTTTTCAAAGCAAGAGTCTTAAAATAGCCTAGATGAGAATGCAAGTGATTTTAATTTATTAGCATGCTACTCCCATTGCCTGCCTTGCTTGGAAATACTTCCGTAAGCTGTGATCTTTTTCACTCTAAGAATGGTAAAAACATCAGATGATCTTACCCGAAACAGCTCTGGAAGTCCTTTTCATAGCGTTTACTGTCAGTGAAGCGAGAACTGGAGGACTTCGCTCTGCAAATACAGCAGCCCTCTATACTTCGGTACATCTTTGGCTTGTGAAAACCAAACATCTTTTCTTCTGGGCAATAGTCTGTAAAGCCAAGGGAATTGACACAGCTTTGTTGAGGGCTGTAACAAGGAACCATTAAAAAGAGAGTTCTCTGCTCCACCCCACCCGCAGCAACTTGATATTACATGACCAAGCCAGACAGGAGGGCTCTGGGGAAGACCTCCTGGATCCACCTCCATTTTTGGCACTAGCATGGCAAGTGTATAAAACACAGAGTAGCTCAGTTACTTAACAAGGCCTCTACCATACCTCCTACTGCCCTCCTGGCAACACTCATTCCAAAAATGAAGGGAGGGAAGCATTTTTTAAAAATCAACTTTTTAAGTAGAAAATGTAACAAACTCTCCCCACTATAAAATGATGGAATCACAATGAAGGACGCATCCTAAAATTTAAGGTAAGGCACCCCCCTTCTATTTTGCACCTTTGCATGGATACGATTCCCTGCTGGGGAAGTTCTGAGCATTTACAATGACCACTGTTTGATACTAGGAACACAAGTAGCTCAATATGCATCAACCCACAACACTTTGCCCTATGGGAAGTTAGAGGGGATTTCTTCTGTGATAAATGGGAAGTTCTCAGCAGCAAGTTGACTCTGAATTAAAACTACTGAAAGGAGGATGTAAAATTCACAAAAATCCAGGGTCAGGATTTAAAAATAATAATTTCATAAATCTTTAAAATGAATTAAAAACAAGCTCGTATTTCCTGACCATTGGTCTGGTTCAGCTGTTACAGAAGTTTCTGGAGCTCTCTATGGAGCCCTGTGGCTGAGAGCAGTAATAAATAATAAAAGGCAGATATCCAAGAAATGTAGGGTGAGATAAATTGTGATTCTCATGATCAAAAAAAAATCTCAACATCAAGCAAGAAGAAGAAACGGCTCTAGAGCTACATGTAGCAAAAACGTAGCAGGCAGTAAATACCCACCTTAGAAGAAATTTAGAATATCCAAACCAAGGGCCAGTTTCACCAGAACATCTGGTGTTCTCTTATGGTGTCCCATAAGAGATGGACTAAAAAGCAATGAATATAGAAACTAAACCCCGCGGCGCCTGGGTGGCTCGGTTGGTTGAGCATCTGCCTTCGGCTCGGGTCATGATCCCGGGGTCCTGGGATCGAGCCCCACATCAGGCTCCCTGCTCAGCAGGGAGCCTGCTTCTCCCTCTCCCTCTGCTTCTGCTCTGCCCGCTTGAGCTTGCTCTCTCTTTCTGTCAAATAAATAAAATCTTTTTTAAAAAAAAAAAAGAAAAGAAAAAAAAGAAACTGAACCCCAATGGACAAGTGTTAAGAGTCCAACAACAAATCATCACAAAAGCATCACATACAACATCAATAAGAAAAAATTATTAATACCAATTAGATTGGTGCCCATAGTTTTAGGAGTCATAACCACAGAACACCATCTCCTTTTAAAGGTCTTTTAGAAATACACTGAAATACAGGAGTAAAACAAAAACTTCGGTATGTCTTTTGATCTGATCATCCATCTCAATTCTGGTTAGGATACCAGAGCAAGTATTTACAAAAACAATTCACAGAAATAACAAAATACCCATGCTGTGGTATGTGTCTGAGATTGAGGGATTCTGAAATATGGACAGAGGATTTATGATTTATTTTTAAGAAAATGTTTTATTAGCTAACAATTAGCTAAACACTGAAGCTTTCCTTTTTAAAACCGGGGCTATTTATCAAGCGTTCTTCTTTAATGTTTTTGTTGGTAAGGGTGGCAGGCAAAGAAGGGAGATGGGGCGGGGCAGAAGGCCACTGAGGCACTTCAAGTCTAAACAGTTATTTCAATTTAAGAATTGTTAACACAAGAAAACAAAATATTCTTAGTTGATTATTTCTGTTAAGTGGAGCACTTAGGAATTTGATTTTTTTGAGAGAAAAAAATGAGGAAGATAATCTATTTGGTAGGAAGAGGTATATATAGTAAGGCCTGTGAAATGAGATACAGATTTTTTTTTCCCCAAACAACCAATCCAAATGATGAACGAAAAGAAAATGTCCTGGGGGCATCTGGGTGGCTCAGTTGGTTAAGCATCTGCCTTTGGCTCAGGTCATGTGCATCCAGCCCGCATTGGGCTCCCTGCTCAGTGGGGGGCCTGCTTCTCCTTCTCCTGCTCCCCCTGCTTGTGCTCTCTTGCTCTCTGTCAAATAGATAAACAAAATCTTAAAAAAGAAAGAAAAAAGAAAAGAAAATGTCATGAAGAAAATGATTATGTATTCCTGTTTCGAGGCAAAAATGTTACATAACTCTTTCTAGTCCTCACAACTAACCTGTGGGCTCTCCAAACTCCCCTAACATTCTCCATTACCATCAAGAAGGTCAAAAGTCCACACTTCCTCTTACAGTCGCCAGCTTCATCAATAGCTCTAGGAAACTTCAGCCTCCCTTCTCAGCAAGGACAAAGGAAGTACAGCAAGAAAGGCCAGTTCATTCCATTAATACACAGACCAAATCCTATTACAACAGATAGATTCCTATCTCTCCACTCACAATCCCCTTCGCTTTCCACAAATAAACATGCTATCAAAACCATACATTAGGGTCATCTCCAAGATAGGAACTATCTTCACTAAGACTGGATTTGACCAAGAAACAGAGTTTGTGCCAGTTATTACACTGGCAAGCTTTTAAGGAATGCTAGGGTTACAGCTAAATACCAAGGCCTTCTGTTTTATAAGCAGCTATTGTGAATCAAGTGTTCATCTTCAGTATGATTTTTTTTTGTTGGTGGGGATCTCCACAAAACTTACCCAACAATCCCTACAAGACATCCCATTCTTCAGATTGAGTTTTTTGTTGTTGTTGTTTTTTGCTATCAGGGAAAATAAAATAGCCTAATATCTTCTGACTGACAATCTTTTATGTAGCTCTGAGACCTTATGTTCATCCTGATAAAATTCTGCTTCAATGTCTGAGAGGGGTGCCCACGCTCTTCTAGGCAGTGCTAAATGCAGTAAGGTGCAAGGCACTCACCTGGCACAACACACAAGTAGTGTATGAACCTTTTAACGGATTACTTAAACCTATTAAACCTTTTCTGAGCTTATTCCTGCACTTGAGAGGCACCTGGGAATCTGCAGCAAATACACAGGGGTTTCATTCTGGGCTTTGTTTACAGCAACCCAGTTAAGCAGTGGTTGGTGTTTAACCATTTTGCACTTTGGGGAGCCCAGAAACTAATGAAAGTATTTCCAAGGAATCTACAGACCTGCTAATGTTTAAAAAAACAAAATAAAACAAAAACAACCCTAAAAAAACCTATCCACTGTCCGGAGGAAAAGGACACAAATGGTTCAAAAACCAACTTACTTTTTATATTTGAGAACGTGGTAGGTAGGTGTGTAGATTTTAAACCTGGAATTTCTGTTATTTCAACAAATCTGGTGGTTCTTCAGAATACTTCTTTCCTAGTCCCACATTTGTGCAATATTAAGTGATTCCTCCAGAACAATTTATTTGTTCAAATGACACTGTAAGCTATTAAACTATTTGTGACTTTTGCATCTACTCACAGGAATCCCATCATTCGGCACTGTTTTCACAGACGGAAGCTAATACCATCTGCTTCCTAACTGATGAATAATTACAGAAGAGAGTGGATACCACACAATCCTGCTCGAAAGTGTGTGGGTAAAGCAGGAGAAAATTAAGCTTTGAGAAAAAGCCAAAAATCAGGAAAGACTAAAAATGCTTATTAAAAACTGCCATTTGTCTTCTAAAATTAGAATAGTGGCAATGGTTGCAAAACTCTGTAAATATACTAATTGTACACTTTAAAACAGTGAATTTTATGGTGTGTGAATTAATCTCAAAAAGCTTGTTTTTAAAAATGAAAACAGACTGGGTTAGGACTGCTCCTGTCTTTATATATCTTTATAACCTCAGCATCTAGAATAATCCCTGTCACTTAGTAGGTACTCAATAAATGTGATTAAATTTTTTTCACAAGTTGTTGGTTTTTTTAAAAAAGTTGTTTATATAGCATTTCATGTTTTATAAGGCACTTTCATTAACATTATTTCTTTGGCTTCTGTCAGCCAAATACCCACAGATTTTTACTGTTCTGTCCAACTTAACTCAATCTCCCAAAGTTAAAAAGATTAAAGTTAATAGTTAAGTCAGCAAAAACCATAAGAGAAATAACTGTAATTATATGGGCAAAATATCATACATAGACAACAAAAAGTGAATTTTGAAAAATGCAACAATTCTAAACATTTAATTTCCTGAGTTTTTTTCCACTTTAAAGCTGCACACTTCATATAAATCTAATGATCAAATTAATTAAAGGATGGGGAATGCAACCTTAGCGTTAACACAGGGAAAGGGTGGCGTCAACGCTGCATATCAAAGATACAAAAGGACCAATTCTACTCTTTATTTATTTATCAAGTAATCTCTAGGCCCTACGTGGGGCTCAAACTCAACCCTGGGATCAAGAGTCCAATGCTCTGCTAACTGACTGAGCCACCAGAAGCCCCATCAAAAGGACCAATTCTAATCTAATCTAATGAGATTACAAAGCCAAAGGGCGGGGATGGTATCTATTTTACACTTAATTCAACATGAGGAAGGTAAGTATACTGAGTGCAATATAATATAAATGGGAAAGAAAAGGAATCTTCACAGCAATAGCTAATAGTGAAGGGATGCTATTTAAGAAAAAGTTTTCTGATAAATAATTGTAGCCTTAAAGAGGGTCTTTTAACAATATTAAATTCATTTTAAACTTGACTCTAATCAGGAAGTCGTATGAAGACTAGTGAAATGCAAATTTTAAAGCTTTTAGTACCCTTTTTAATATGGAATTGGAGACAGTGAGGTGAAGAACTTAATTCTACACAGTATTCTTGTCTTTTATATCTTATAAGGGTATTAATTTAACATTTAGGAAAACAGAGATTTATCTTCTTATGATAAATGCAACATCTAATAGGCTCACCTTTTTTGGTATACTTTGAAGGACACCAATAGTTCCTCCTAAAGATAACTTCCCCAGTTCCACTTTCTAGATTCCTCTCAGGAAGTAAAGGGTTTTTTTATTTTCAAAAATACCTTTCAAAACTCAAAATGCCACTGGATGGACTAGAGAGAAGAAAACTGAAAGAGAAGTATGTATGCCAAGGGTGACAAATCAACTTTATAGTTAATGTCACGATCTGTCCACACCACTTTGGGAAATGAAATTCTATTAACACAATTACAAGTGCATCCTCCCCCAAAACAGTATTCCTAAAGTGTTTTTCATTTTCAATAGACTAAAATCCTACAGCTTCTAATCACGACTTTTTCTAAAAAAAACCAACTGACGCAGACCTTAAAAAAAAATACACAAGATACTGGAAGCATCCTAAATGTCCATTGATTCTTAGACTGGTTAAATTATGTCTTCATACTACAGAATACAGTTTCAGCCCCTAAAAAGAATGCAGAGATCTGTGACATGTACAGCGTGGGAACTATCCAAGATATCTTGTTCTGTAAAATAAGCAAGCTGAGTAATAGTTACACAGTACAATCCCATAGTGTTTTTAAAATGGAACCTTAAATAAACTGGCTTTTTAAAATAGGTTTTTAAAAACTCATAACTAGTGGTTGCCTCTGAGGGGAGCAAGAATGAAGGAAGCTTACTTTCACTTTCCTCTTTCTAGCACCACGCCCCAAAACCTGAGTTATCGCACACCTTGACTTAACTAAAGAGGGATCTGAAAGAGCCCAGAGAGTTTAAACAAACTTCCTCAAAGACACAAGATGGAGAGATACACATTAGGAAATATGCTCCGCAGCAGAGACAGAGTACAGAACAGACATGGAGCAGAATGGGAAGGAAGCTGCAGAGAAGAGACAAGCAAAAGATTTGTAAAGTGGGAAGGAAGCAGCGGTGAACAAAGACAAAAGGAACCAAGCAACCAAAGACAACTTTGAAGTGAAGGAGATGGCATTTCTTTAGAGTTGAACTTTAAGTGACAGGATGATTGGAAAGGAAGAGATATAAACACTGAAAAACACCCATGATCAAAAGTTATAAGCAACCTTTAGTTGCTGTAACTGTTAATGTCACCCTTGACACCATTTTTACTCAGTGGTATGCTATCTTTAATCACCTGTAAGTACAGGATCCAGTAAACACCGACAATGTAACTGGAGCAACACTTCTCAGAGTCAAATAGTACTAAGTGTGTTTTGTGTTCTCATGCTGCTAGGCCACTTGGTTGCAATGTTCCCCCACAATGAGACCTGTTTCATCAGCGATTAAGGAAAAGCCATGGAGTAACTGAACATGATTATTCCCTCATACCTCCTTGATACCAATCCACATCCTAACATTGGAAGTTCTGAATTTACTTTACTTATTCACTTTTAAGGGACAAATTTTAACTTGCCTGGAGGAAAACTGAGAAAGGGTTGTGGACCCCACTTGTTTGCCATTGGCTTCTTCACACATGCACCCAATCTCTGAGAAATTATATGGTAAAGTATTTATTATGGCTACCTATGGAATCCACACTTAGCATAAGAACCTAGAACTCATCCTAGAGGAAAGAGGTCAAACTCAGAAATAAAGTCTTCAACTGAAATAGCATAAGTTAAAAATAAAAATCAAAAATCGAGGTCTCTGAGTTTTTAGATAGTGTAAAAAAAAAATATTAGGTCCTCCCATTTTTAATAGTGTGAAAAAACAGTGGGTATCCCAATTCTAGATTAGGAGTGATTCCAGTGGATCTCCAGTGTGAAGATAGTATTTATTTGCTTCTAAAGGGTGATTATCATCATTTAAGAAATGTAACTATTATTGAGTCCGGTGAAAAAGGCACTGTAATGAGTCAAGTTGGTTGGAGTCTATTTCTGCTTTTGTCTTTACAACTGAATAGGAAGTCACTTCTAATTTTATTTGCCCTTCTGCAATATTAGGGTGAAATCTCACTTCTACTTTCCAGGGATGCTGTGAAGCAAGAGTATGAAAATACCAGTGTCTGTATACCACTTATTTCCTTGCTTTTATAAGACTTGCACATTATAGAAATATAAACTCTATCGATCCCAGGACATGTCCAACAAATTAAACTGAGGATAGAATCCTGATTTCTGAAGGTTTTCTTTTAAGCTCAGGTTTTCGGGAAAAGAGGAACTTGGTCTTTTCAGGGAGATTTTAAGGTCATGAAATTGGACCATATTCTTTTCTGTGAAGCTATTTCCAAACTTACGAAAAATGTTAAGAAACGGGATATGTTAGCATACACCTGGTCTAAGCCAACCCTCAGAAAATTTTCTTAAGCTCTCTGACCCTCTCATTTCTGATGGTACCTATAAAGCATCAACACAAGGACTGGCAAGTCCTAACCTTTACTCTAAATTAATTCTATAATCTTCTCTTCCAGACAACATCTTCTGGTGTTTACCTATCTTAGTTATCACCTATACAGTCACACAAAAAATCTGGAGGTCAACTGGGCTTTCCCTTCTCATCCTCTGGGTGGCCTCCAACATGTTTCTACTATAAAGTCCTTGAAGACTCTACTTCTTCCTTCACTTCTCTGGTTCATGTCCCTTCTGTCCCCACTGCCTATTTGTTCCTCATCATGGTGCTGGAGCCTCGTAATTGACTTCCTCAGAACCTTCAAACAGGTGGTCCCTTCCCAAAGCTCAAACATTAATCATCTCTTCCAAGGTATCAATCAACATGGGCTTCAGGATAATATCTAAATTCCCTGGCAAGAAATGCAAAGCTTTTCAGGATCTGGTCCTGCCTACCAGCTGCTCCCAACTTGGAGTCCTGATATTCCAGGAGTGTCAAACCAACTTTAATAACTAGCCACATCACTACTCAGGTTGTTATCTCTGTCTGGAATGGTTTACCTCCATCCCCTTAACTCAGTAAATGATGATTTTTTTTTAAACAAAAGCTGTCTATATCTGTATTATAACACCCAACACAGGATTTTTACATACTTGTTTGCTGTATTATCTCTTCCTCTCAATGGTAAACTGTTGCAGGGCTGGAACTAAGTTTTATATTACAGCCAGGTGGTGCCTGTACATGGTACACAGATACATGCAGAATTTGCTAACACCTGAAGGTGGGATAGGCAAGCAGATCTGAACTGTATACTTAAGGGCACAGAATGGGAAATGGTGTCCACAATAAAGAGGTGTATTAAAAAACTGATATTTTGAATGGAGTCATTTTTAACAGTTAGTCTATACTTTTGCAGAAAAAAAAATCTTGAGGTTCAAAGATCCAGGAAATGTAAACTAAGTGAATTACTTTAATTAGAGAAGATTAATAGTAAATAATTCAATGCTTTCGTAACAATCAGTAGAAAAATATTTCTTGCTTATTTGAAGCAGGCATGTGGGGAGGAAGGAAAGATTAGGAGAATAGCGTGGAACGAAATGAATCTCAAAATGAGAGCTATTTAAACTCAGCATACATTAACATGAACCAAATTAAAATTACATTAAGACAAATCAAACTCATAATAGGTGTAAACAACTCAATACAAAGCTAGAAATGAATTATTTTAGCTCAACTGCAACTCTTATACTTCTGGTGCAAAAAAGAAAATCTTCCTTGAAAATGAACCGCCTTCTCTTAGACTAGATGCATTTCCGGATCATTTCCATAATACAGAAAACCTTAGCTACAGACTCAATTAAAAGAGAAACTGAAGAGCCAAAAGACCATGCTTTCAATTTATAACCTCCCAGAATCAAAACTAAGTGTGGGAAATGAAAGGACTCTTGTGGACAAGAGAAATCAGAAAGAAAGAAAATGGCATTTTCTCGATTTCCACAAGTTTTTGATGTAAAATGGTTCAATCAGAATTGGACAGGCAACCTGGTGTAGAAGACAATGTCTTCCCAAAACCAGTTTCTGAAGGTGGGGGAGAGGGCCAAAGACACTCATTCTTTCCACTCAACATTATTGAGTATTTCCTCCAGCAATGTAACTGGCCTTCAGGCCTCAGTTTTGTCTCCTGTAAAATGTCTACTTCCCAAAGTTGTGAGAACAGCCAGTATTTACCAAGCACATTACTAGCTTAATTATTTACAGCCTTGTGAAGTAGGTTAAATTATTATTACTGTTTTGCAGAGGAGAAAAACTGGACCACAAAGTGACTTATTTAACATGATCAGAGCTTTGAAACTTAGGCATTTAAAGCCGAGACTTCTGAACAACTAACCTAAGTGCCTCAACAAATGGGTTCCCCCTTCTTTCTCAGCCAATTATATTCCCTTTACGTGGGGGGAAAAATGTCCTATTTTTAAAGCAACCTACTATGTGTTAGCATGGTAAATTAATTTGTTCTCATGACAGCTTATGAAGTTGGTTTAGATTTCAAATAAACTTAAGCTTGTCCCAGTGAAAAACTTATTTTACATGAAAAATCATTCTCAAATTGCTTTTCTGACATAAATCTGCTGGAGTCTGAGCCCCATGAGCCAGGTTTTTCCAAGGCCTGATTACAACTGGGAAAATAAATTGACCATCCAGGTTCCAGACCTACAGAGTTAAGAATACTGCACGACAGCAGTCTTGAGGCCTGCTGCCCACCAAGGTTCCAGAATACACTACATATTGAACTTTTCATCTCCAAACTCCCTCAAAAAGTAACGCAAAAAGGCAGCAGACCTTGTCTGTCGGTCTTTCCCACTCTTCATTCATTCACTTTGATAAATAAAATCTCCGTTGCACATATCATGTGATATTTAAAACAAACTATTAAGCTCTATTGTATTTGAAATCTTCCAGAACACTGAAATTCTAGCTGTATCCCAGGTATAAAATACTAATTAAGAAAAACAAATCAAAGACTCTTAGTGTACTTACAAAGCATCTTATGCATTTAAAAAAAATAACCCAGAGAAATAACTGCACAAAATAAAGTTATTAAATACAAACTTTCTCATTTTCTTAACATGTTCTTCTACCCACTTCAGAAATGTGCTGTTACTAGTATTGGCTGCCTTTAAGTATTCGGACTTTGGTCAACCAAAAGTTGGGAGAAACATGTCTATTTAATAACAGAACAATGAAAAGTATAATTTGTACAGCTTTTTTGGGGGGGGTTTGGGCTTGGCATCTAAGGATATTAATTTTTGGTAATGACCACTTTTAGATTCTAACCCTTAAACATGATCCAAATGCACGAGAAATCAGGAAAGAAGCAGCGGATACGGTGCTGCTTATCGGTTGTCTAGACTGCAGGCAAACCCCAAATACCAAAGAAGCATCCATGTGTCAAACCAGCATAATTTTTGAGCTATGCCTGGGGCCACATAACAAAAAAAAAAAAAAAAAAAAAAAAAAAAAAGGTTGGCTTGAAAAGAAAATCTAAGAGGGGTAACCAGAAGGTCAACCCCAGTTCACAGGAACTAGGAAGCAGCTAGCAGGGATACCTAGCTATAGCCTTTTACCCTGTCATCCCCCTGAGCAGCTTCCTCCCCAACCCCCATATAAAATCTCCAAGAAAGGCCCAACTCCCCACCAGCTAGCTTCTTCAAGGTCATCCTAAGATAACGCAGTGAACAATCACCAAACACTGAGCCAGGCAAATCTTTAGGGCTAAGAGAGATTTTCCCCCCTTCCCCAAATCGTTATATAAATACTTTAAATGCCATCAGGCTTTTCTCCAACTCCACCAGAAACAAACTCCCAGACTTTAATTTAATTTAGATTGAGCAACTAAGTAAACGTGTTCGGTTTTGCGACATACATTATTAAAATAAAAGGCTTTTCAAGTCTAGCAAACTCCAGTTCAAAAACAGGTGCTTTCAGTGTACTTTTAATGACAAGGTCATCACGTTCATATTTTTAATTATTAAAAGAAAAAGAAGAAAAAAGTTTTTTTTAACCTTCCTTAGGACAACGTGATGCGTGGGGGCTGGGGGAGTACTGCTGGGATAAAACTGCCTCACGCAGGGTCCGTACTGGTCTAATCGGCAATTCCCAGTCTTCCCAGTGCCTGTAGTTATCCAAGGTTAGACGGAGAAAATAAAAACAAAGAAACCTACTAGGTCTAGTTACCAGAACAAACTGCACCGCCCTGCCACCCCAAGAAACCAACCCCACCCGCAACCAAAACAAACCTCGCCCCTCCCGGATCCCCCTCCCACACGTAAACACACAAAGAAAACAGCGGCACGCACAATTCAGGCACAGTCCTCACTTCCCTTTGTAGGACGACGGGGAGCCCCGAAACTTCCCCACGGTGGTTTTTTCGGGTGTCGTCGGGGCTGGGTCCCCTGAACATGCGGACCACGGCTCGACTGCGGGGGGATTGGGGGTGCTCGCCGCACGCACCGGCTTCCCAGAAAGCAGCTAGATGCCTCCCCAGTCCTCCCGCGGCCCTCAGGCCCCCCCCCCAAACGCGCTTCCCCCTCGGGCACACGGTGACGGCCAAGAGAGAGGCACCAAGGCAGCAAATAGAAACGCTCCCCGGTGGGTTTGTTGGTAAATAGAACAACTTGGGTCGGGAAGAAAGTTCCTGCGGAAAGCTGCTCTCCGGGGCGAGGGCGGCAGGAGGTGACCCGCGTCCCTCTCCGCCTCCTCCCTCACCTGCGCCGGAACAACGGGCCCCCGCGCACACCCGCCCGCCCGGCGCCTCCCGCAGGCCGCGCCTCCCGCACGCCGCGCTGCCGGGGCTTGTTCCTCCTCATGGCTTTGCCCTGACGTAATTCAAACATGGCAACAGTTCGACTTCAAAGGCGAATCCACAGACCTCCCAGACACAGGCTCCGGGCCACGGGTAACGGGCCAAGAACTCGGGGCCACGCTCTCCCGGCCCCTCGGCCGTCGCGGCACTCGGCGCCCGTGCTGAAGCACCGGGGCCCCGAGACCACCGCCGCCTCCCTGCCCGCCCGGAGCGCGGAGCACGCCGCCTCCCCGCGCACCAGCATGGCACCTCACACCAGCAGCGCCGCCAAAGTTTCCCCGCGAGGGGCTGAGGGACAAAAGCCCCTCTCGAAACTCGCCCGAAGTTCGGGGGGCCGGGCCCGCACGGCCCTCCGCCCGGCGGCCGCCCCGAGCGCCGGCGGGGCCCGCACGGGCACATGCAGCTCTTTGTTTTCTGTCCAGCCGGGCGCTGCCTACGTGCAGCATCAGGGATGTCGGATTGTTTCTCAGAGGCGAGACACTTGACGAACACCCTGGGGAAGGGTCCGGACCCCGCGCCGCGAGAGCCCGGGGCCTGTCCCCCCGTCCTCCCCTCAGCAGCAAGCCCATTTAATCAAAGTTTTTCAGTGTCCTTGATGAGAAACGCCCGATTACCCGCCCCGCACCAGCGGAGAGTTGGCGACTTTCACTCTGCTTTTTAAACTGGCAAGACGCCATCATCAGCAAATCACATTGTCCTGCCGGCCGCCCGGCCCCGACAGCACCCGCACCTCACTGCCGGCTCGGAGCTGGACAGTCACACAGACCTCTGGCGAAAACCAGGGTCGCAGCCCCAAGCACGTGGTCTGTCATGTTCAGCACAAAAAGCAGTGCCCTCCGGAGTTCTCGCACTCCTTCGGCGCAGACAACGCCGCTGCCTCCATCCCCAAGTCAACTTGGCTCTGACTGGCCATCTTAAGCCGCACACGGTTGCCCCAGAAAGCCCTCGCCGTGGCGCCCACATCTACGCTACAGGTGAATAAATTGCGAACAAAACTTGAGGCTCCACAGACACATCGGCCCCCCGCGCTGCCTGGGCGCGGTCCGGGGGGAAGAGGCGTTGGGGAGCCGGGCTGCTTCAGAGCGGCCGCGTGTTGCTCATTGTCGCATCCGCATCCCTCCGGAGTTCGGCAAACAACGCCACGCCGCGTGCACTCCGGCCACCCCGGCGCTGACCCAAAAGGCCGATTTAAAACCCCCTCACGCCCGCCAGCTCGCAAGTAGACGGCAACTTAAGTTTCCGAGCGAATGGCGTTTATTGTCCACCCTTCTCAAACACGCGCGGGGGGCTGCAATGAAACTAAACCACGAGGTTCAACCACGGCGCCCGACCACTCCCGGGGCGCGCGCCCACGCGGATGCACCAGCCCGGGGCCCCTCCGCAATTGCCAGCAAGTCATTTTTCTCTCGGGCCTTCCAGCCACCCAGTTCCTTTCCGCCAGAGAACACTACGGCTGAGAAAAGTCATTGTCACCTTCAACGTGGATCCCTCAACTCCGGCGACTCCTCACTCGTTTGCTGCCACCACTCACTTCCCCCACCCCAAGACTTTCGGTTTGCCCCCTGTACCCTCCCCAATTAAAAGACACACTAAACATATGTATACAAAAGAACCCGGGGTTTGAAGATCACGAGAACATTGCTCCCAGCAATGCCATCTCCAAGACAAAACTTCCTGTGCGTGCGTGTGTGTGCGTTATGTGTGTGGAAGGACTGGGGGAAGTGGGGGAGGTGAAAAAAAGGAAAAAAAAAAAAAACACTCTGAAATCAAAGCCTCGTGAGACAGTTTTGCACCAGAGTAATGGTTAGAGTCACTCACCTTCCAAAGGCAGCCGTTCCACGCGCAATAACGTTCCCGGGGTGCGGACTGCACGCCAAGCCAACCCCCCCTTCAATCGCTCCCTCCTCCTCAACTGCCTTGTCTAGAAAGATTGTCTCCTGCAGTTCTGCAGTTGCTACCGCTGGCCGGGAAGGTGTAGATTCCGCTTTCCCTTTGCGCACGCGCGTCTCCCGGTACAAAATTCTCCTGAATCGAACTTATTTGCATACGGGCGCGCGCGCGTCGAGGGCTGGGAGGGGAGAAGGCCCGGCGGCCGCGCGCGCTCCCGAGGCCTCTATTGTCCTTTTAAGGGGAGAAGCGCCGCGGCGCGGGAAACGAGGCGGCCAGAGGGAAACGGGGGCGGGGACTGCTTACTACGGCTGACGTCACGTAAACAAACGCCCCCTGGCTGGAGGCTGCGGCGTAGGGGGAGTGGCGGGGTGGGAAAGGCGGAAAGGTTAGCAGCGGAGGGAGAACGTTCGGCTGCGTGACGTGCTTTCCACCCTGAAGTTCTTGGGACGCACCATTTCTCGTTGAAAAATAGTTTTGGAAGCGGTTTTTGCAAAATTGTCACACCTGTGCCTACTTTCAGGCTGGAGGAGTCAGAGGAGGTGGTCTTCCAAGCCACCAGACTGAATTTATGCCTCCTATATTTCCTAAATTTTATTTAAAGTTGGGTTTTTGAACCTTTTTTTTTTTTAGTCCTCTGGAACCACGAGAGGTTCGTTTTTCGTGCAGTTTTAATGAGTCGTTTAATAAACTCCCATTTTGATACTCTATCCATTCATTAACTCCCGCCTGCCGTCCTCAAGCAGTAACCCAACCCATAACGATCCAATTTTCCCCCCACTTTGGCCTTAAGATTTCAAGCCTGTCCGAGCTGAATGGTTGTTAATTTCCGTGGGAACAGTGTAGATTTCCTAAAAGACTAGTCGGTGGAAAGTCAGTAATCTAGGAACATGCATACCTCCTCCAGCTGCTTGTAAAGGGTGTGCCACTCACCCAGAACTAATACCACTAACTGGTGGTCTTGGGAATGGAAAAAGTAGCCAGTCAAGTGCAAACATTCCCTAATGAAATATATAATAAACCAACAATTTAAAAGCTTCCTGTCTCAGGAGGAAAGAAAAAAAACCTGAAAAATTCAAGTAACTCTTCTCATGTTAAGTGAAAAATGAAAAAAGAATAATTGCGATACACCTTTATTTGGATAACACACCTAACACCAACGGACTGAGCCCCTGATGAAAAGATGGAGGATGGGGAGAGAGGAAGGATGGTTTTCCCAGAAACTTGATATTGTTCCCAAGCTACAAAAGTGTGGACATCAACCATAAAACTTAATCATCTGCTGACAAGTTTCACTGCTTTCACTGTAATGTCAACAATATGGATTTAAATAGATACTTCTGAAACGCTAATTTACTTCAACAACCAATTCATAGAACAGTCAAGACATACCGACTTCCAATGTCTTTCAACTATGCTTCTTTTTTACTGTGGGTCCTGTAACATACTGTTTCCCTAACTGTGTATGTCAAAACCGCATATTAAATACCTGTGGAAAAAGAGGAGAAAAGACACCTGTCACTAAAATGTGAACTCACTTCAGGGCAAAAATTTTATATTGTATTCGTTTTTGTATTTCAGTGCCTAAAACAGGGCATAGCACAAAAAATGAAAAATGGCTTGTAAAATAATAAATTGATGGGCATTTTCAAAGTTATTTATCAGATTAATCTGAAGTCAAAACAGCTTTACTTTAGTGTAGAATTTTTGCATTTAATCTAAAATGAGTTGGGAAGTTACAGTGATCACCTCGATTAATACGATGCCTATGATGCTCGAATGGTTCTTATCATAGTAGGTAAAGTGGTGTAGGCTTTCCAGCTGTTTCTGGGCTTTCCTTGGTAACAAACTGGACCCTGAGCATAAACACCTACCTTCTTTTTGAAGAAAAAATTTTAAGTTGTCCTGGATTGACTCACATACTTCTTTGGTTTATGATAGATCTCCCCCAAATAATTTCAAATTAGTATATGCTTTTGCAAGTATGAAAGCTGCAAGTGTGATAATATTTCTCAAACTTCAATTATTGCTTACAAGATGTATCTATACATGTTATATGTGTATATAAAATTTAAAATGTACCTTGAATGGCTTTTCTCTTGAAAGTTTATGTAAAGAATATATACTGTAACCCAGGGATGGAATAGGTTCAAATGTGCAAGCAATGCAGGAATTACATACAGTATTTAGGATATATTGTTCAGATAAAAAAGTACCGGTAAGCTTCAGAGCTATCGAGTTACCTAATATTGTACAGCAAGATTTCCTGTGCTCTCAAAGTAGAGGTCAAGAAATAATTTGGGTAATTTTTGTAGGAAAGGTAGCAAAAAAAAATCCTTAAAGAGGAATTTGAGTTTCTAAGAGTCTTAAAAAAAAAAAAAAAAAAAAAAAAAGAACCCCCTATTTTTGAACAGCCAGATGCATTCCAAAGGTTCTTGTGTTCATTTTGTTGCTTGAACATGTTGTTATGGCTGTCTCTATCCAGGTCCAATAGTTCATTTATGGGCTACTTTAAAATACTATTACATAAACATCCCAAGTGAAATTTTCATAGAAAGAAAGGGAGAGAGGGAGGGAGGGAGGGAAAAAAAGAAGTTATTTATAATATATAAATTTGGATAATAGGAGATTAAATTACACAGTGTTAAAAATATTTGAGTACTTTTAGTGACTATAGTGTTATGTTGAACTCATATTGAGTTCTCAAAAATATTGAAATTAAAAATATAGTAAAAATTTAAATTGAAAATAAGGTACAAGATATTCTGGTTAAGCCAACTACCTTCCTCATAATTTGTTGTCCCCACTGTAGAATTATCCCTAGTGCTTGAACATTTTTATTCATTTAGCAAAGGTTTAATGATCGTAACTCTGTGCCAGATAGTAAAACCATTTCAGAAGTAGAGGAGCTCAAGCCCTCCTTACATCTTCTAACTTCCATATAATTCTATTTTATTTGCTACTTTTTCTTCTGTAGCATTCTTTGCCTTCTTTTGAGACTGAACTATTAAGCTACTTCACAATTTCTTATAATATTCTTGGCATGGATGATAAATTATCTGTAGAGGACTGAAAAGGACAATTCTTGTCTGGTAATGAAGGATATTATCAGCAATTTAGTAATGTTTGTAACGCCAACTCAAACTAATGATCGTTTTTTAAATGAAGGCTAATACCCTCATCAGAGGCTGGTACCAACCACATCAAAACATTTTGTTGAGCCCAGGAAAGAGCTGATTATTATTATTAAACATTGGGTTTCGTTACTCCCAGGTAATAGCCATAGGACTAAACTTTTTCCTCACACCAAAACAAGCATGGTATTTTGTTACTTATTTAAATTCTTTTGAAGTTCAACTAGCAAGTGGTCAGAGCAAGCCAGATAATGTTAAGCTATAAGGAATAGAATTGGTTATATGATCCAAGCAATCCTCTGACAACGGTTTGACAGCTGCCAGAAAAAGATATCTGTTACTTAATTAAAGTTAACTTTTCAAATTTTTGAACTTAAAGATTTAAAGAATCATCACAAATTTATTCTTAGAGGAACCTCTAAATTTATAGAAATTTTAATTTATACTACTATCTTATGATATTTGAATAGCATACCTTAAAAAAAATGAAAGTACTGGTAACAAAAGTAATTTTATTTTAAGAAGGACATTGACTGGGGCGCCTGGGTGGCTCAGTTGGTTAAGCATCTGCCTTCGGCTCAGGTCATGATCCCAGGGTCCAGGGATAAGCCCCCATCGGGCTCCCTGCTTAATGGGGAGCCTGCTTCTCCCTCTCCCGCTCCCCCTGCTTGTGCTCTCTCTCTCTCTGTCAAATAAATAAATAAAATATATGTTTTTTTTTAAAAAGGGACATTGACAAACTAGAGTCAGTTCACAGGAGAGTAAATCAGGATGATGAAAGAGCTGAAAACCACAGCATAAAAGCAGTAATTGAAGGAGGGGCTGTGTTTTGATTGTGCAAGAAAGCAATCTTTGACAGTCTGAAAGACCATCATTAGTAGAACGAATGGGCTCGTTCTTTTATGCCTAGGAACCAAATTTGTTTTGAAAATCACAAGAATGTAGATTTCTGCTAAACATCAGAAAAAAATCTCAACACATACGAATAGTCCAAAGATTGTTCAAAATACTTCATAGGTTGGGGCGCCTGGGTGGCACAGCGGTTAAGCGTCTGCCTTCGGCTCAGGGCGTGATCCCGTTGTTCTGGGATCGAGCCCCACATCAGGCTCCTCTGCTATGAGCCTGCTTCTTCCTCTCCCACTCCCCCTGCTTGTGTTCCCTGGCTGTCTCTATCTCTGTCAAATAAATAAATAAAACATTGAAAAAAAAAATACTTCATAGGTTAACTCCCCATCACTAATGATGGTCTTCACAAAAATAAAAGGAAAAATTTTATTTCAATGAATTACATACATTATGTAAAATATAAAGCTTGCTACCTCTAAACTCCTATAGAATTCTGTGGATCTATTATCCCATGGGATAAATGAGTGGTACCATCAATAAGTGCCTCAAGCTCAAGAGAGGGATTTATCACTGTGGCTGAAGAGGTTAGGAATGTCTTTTTGGAGAGGATGGGATTTGAGCTTGAACTCATTCATTCATTCATTCATTCAACAAATACTTACTGAGTTTCTACTAATTGCCAGTTTCTGACAATAAAATGATATGAAATGCAGAAATGGTCTCTCATGGAATGTGGGACACAAGCATTCCAAATAACCACGCAAATATAATTATGAACTGTAAGAAATAAAAGGGAAAAAAAGTACTGTGAGCCTAATCATGTATGGCAAGGGAATCTGACCTAAACTGGAAGTAAGAAAAATCATCTTTGAGGAAGTAAAGTTGAACTATTAGCAGGATTAAGATGGAGAATTTGAAGTGGCAACATCAGAAATAAGTTCTTAGCCATGGTACTTGGGGTGGTAGGAAAGACAGGACTAGGAGAAGACTCATGTCTTTGATTGAATAAAAGTCATACATGAATCCAATTTGAGGGAAAAGTAGGTGTCAGGTGTTGGAGACCAAGAGAAATCAGGATTTAAGACCTATGCATTTGGAAGTACCTACACTGAGTCAGAAGTAGTTACTTGCCAAAAGTATTCCAGAATCAAACCCTATATGATTGGATTACAATTGGTTTAAATCAATATATTTTACTTCTATGAAAGTTTATTTTTCTAAATGTCAATAAGAAATCGATCCCCCGTCCATAAAGTCCACTTCCTAGAAGAATCCCTGTTCTAATTATTCAAATCATTCCTGAAGGTAAGTATGCCTTCATCAACAGATAAACAAGTGAACAAACAGACACATGGTGCAGAAAGTCAAAGAAACATGCTGGGTTGCCATTTCTAAAAGCTTTGGGAATAAAATATCCAGGAATGTAGAAAAATTTAATATTTTGTTTATAGTTATAAACAAAAGTTATAAAAACTTTTTAATATATATTTTAAAGAATTTGAACTCTTGTACATTAATTTTTAAAAATAGAACGCAGTATCATAGCTTAGATGATACAAACATCAATAGTTTATCTAGAGGCTCCTGGCTGGCTCAGTGGGGAGAGCATGTGACTCTTGATATCAGGGTTGTAAGTTCAAGCCCCATGTTGAGTATAGAGATTACTAAAAAAAATAAATAAACTTGAAAAAATAGTTTATCTAGATATATTGTTAATTTAGCAGTGCTGTAGTGTTCCAGAAATGGAAATACAAAGCAGATGAAACAGAGGTAATTAATGTACCATAGTGCACTTATGGCCGTTATTAAAGAAGATGGTATCATCAGAGAGTAAAACATATTGCATACTATCTTCTTAGCAGGCAACATTTAGTATATGAACATAATTTAAATTTCTTTACAGGAATAGAATTAGGAAACATCCTCAGATGTGTTGAAAATAGGGAAGGATATTGGTACTCTGTTGACAACTAAAGCATTAATGTAATGTCAATAACATAATTTACACTTAAACTAATAATTAACAAAATAAGATTTTGTGGAAGAGAATAGAGTATTCCAAGATCTTTAAAGCCACTGGGACACCTGAGCGGCTCAGTCGATTAAGTGTGTGACTCTTGATCTTAGCCCAGGTCTTGATATCAAGGACACATTGGGGTCCACATGGAGACCACTTAAAAAAAAAAAATCATTTCTGGGGCGCCTGGGTGGCACAGCGGTTAAGCGTCTGCCTTCGGCTCAGGGCGTGATCCCGGAGTTCTGGGATCGAGCCCCACGTCAGGCTCTTCCGCTATGAGCCTGCTTCTTCCTCTCCCACTCCCCCTGCTTGTGTTCCATCTCTCGCTGGCTGTCTCTCTCTCTGTCGAATAAATAAATAAAATCTTTAAAAAATAAAAATAAAAAATAAATAAAAAAAAATCATTTCTGAAAAAATGCATTCTTTAAAATTTTACCTTTCCCTCATTTATTCAAATCAGAACAGTTGTCAGTCATGTTGGAATCCATTTCAGATATTAATTATTTTTTATTCAAATTCTTGATTTGGAAAACTGAGTATAAACAAAACAGATTTCTATGAACTTTCCTCTTTTTTAAGTTTTTATTTAAATTCCAGTTAGTTAACATGTAGTATTATATTACTTTCAGTAGTACAATTTTGTGATTCATCAGTTACATACCACACCCAGGGCTCATCACAAGTATTCCTGTTAACTTTTACCGTAACTGATATGATATAATCAAAAGAGAAAATTTATAAACGTTTTCCTCTTTTTGGTATGTCATAAATATTACTTAAAAAGAATATTGCAATTAAAAGATGGAATTATGGTGGAATTCAAAATTTATATCGAATATATTTTTTAAAGATTTTATTTATTGGGGCACCTGGGTGGTTCAGTAGGCTAAGCATCTGCCTTTGGCTCAGGCCATGATCTCAGAGCCCTGGGATTGAGCCCAAGCCCGGCAGCATCGGCATTGGGCTGCCTGCTCAGTGGGGAGCCTGCTTCTCCCTCTCCCTCTCCCCTGCCCCTGCTCATGCTCTCTATTGCTATCTCCCTCTCTCTCTCAAATAAATAAATAAAATTTTATTTATTTATTTGAGAGAGAGCAAGAGCAGGGCAGGGAGGAACAGAGGGAGAGGGAGAAGCCCCATATGGGGCTCCCTGCTCAGTGGGGAGTCCGTTTCTCCCTCTCCTTGCCTCTCCCCCCCCACCCTGCTTACTCTCTCTGCTCGCGCTCTCTCTCTCGCTCTCTCTCTCTCTCATGCTCGCTCTCCCTCTATCTCTCAGATAAATAAAATCTTTAAAAAAATAAATTTTACAATAAAAACTTTAGTAATAATTTTTAATGTAAATGGAATCAACCACTTTTTATCTAGAGTTGACTGTAAATAAATTTGTTCGATAATATCCAGGGTTGATGACTATGTAGAAAAAAAACTCATACTCTGTTATTTTTTTTAATAATTGATATATTTTGGGGTTTTAAAAAATATTTTATTTATTTATTTGACAGAGAGTGAGAGCACAAGCTGGGAGACAGAGGGAGAGGGAGCCCGATGTGGGGCTTGATCCCAGGACCTTAGGATCATGACCTGAGCTGAAGACAGCTGCTCAACCAACTGAGACACCCAGGCACCCCAGAAAAAAATTTCATACTCTGTTACTGGTGGTATATTCATTCCAACAAGACACCAGTTTAACATTATCTATTGAAATCTAAAACCTTCTGTTTGGTTTTATTTCTGGGAATTTTCCCTAAGATATATTTACACAGGATACACAGGTATGTGGATAAAAAGAAACTTCCAAAATAATAGGTAAAGTATGATTTCATTTGTGGGGCGCCTGGGTGGCCCAGCGGTTAAGCGTCTGCCTTCGGCTCAGGGCGTGATCCCGGTGTTCTGGGATCGAGCCCCACATCAGGCTCTTCCGCTATGAGCCTGCTTCTTCCTCTCCCACTCCCCCTGCTTGTGTTCCCTCTCTCGCTGGCTGTCTCTATCTCTGTCGAATAAATAAATAAAATCTTTAAAAAAAAAAGTATGATTTCATTTGAGGAGCAAAATAATATATGGAGAAAATATGTATGTGTATATATATAAATAAATCTCACGTTTGTATGTGCATAAAAGTGATTGCGAGGAGACATACCATAATGTTAGTCACAGTTACCTCTGAGGATGGAAGTCAGAAAGCAAGTGGGAGCAGTGATTTTTATTTTAAATAATTTTTATATAATTTTTTCCTCCTTGAACTTTTACGAGCATCAATTACTTTTATGGTATAAAAATTAAAGGTGGAAAAACACCTATTAAAACACATGTAGCACATTAGGAATACAAAAAAGAAAAGTGTGTGTATTAGTTTGAAGAATTACTGAGGTAACTGTTAGCTTCGTGAACCGAAGATCCATATCCAATTTGGCTTTAAAGCTTCCAAAATATTTTGTGTGGTGTGTGCACATAAATAGCTATAAAACCATACAGCCCATAAACATCTTCTTTTTTTCTACCTGAATTCTCTTTTCCCTCATCTCTGAATGTTTAAGTCCTACCCATACTTCAAGGCCTGGCTCAAATGCCAGCTCAGGTTTAGACATAATTATCATTTATTGATTGCCAGCTCTGGATATAGCATTACTCTATGTGCATGTTTTATTTCTTCTCTTCATTGTTTCAAAGCTTCGTGATAATCCTGTGACATAGATATGAGTCCTTCTCATTAAGTATGAAACAATGGGCCTTAATCAGTGTCATGTGTCATAGTAAGTGGTGGAGGTGCGAGGAAACCAGGTCTCTCGACTTTGAGTTCCAGATTCATTCTCCTGTCCTCCTCTACGGACTTTGCACTGACTTCTCAAACAGAAAGCAATATTTTCGTCCTCTCAAACCCTTCTAACATGTTGTCAGTGCATCTTAAGACACATCAATTTCTGCTTTGTTTCAGTTTATTTCAGTTATTCATGTGCAGCCTTGTATCTCTATATGACAATGAGAACTAAATCTAATAGTTTCAGCCCTTGAAGGGCATGAAAATCATCTGTGAACTCTTTTTTCCAATTTTTTTCTTGTGGTAAAAAACATATGACATAAAAAATGTACCATTTTTTATGATTTTAAGTGTACAACTTAGTGATATTAAATACATTTATAACATTATGCAAATCATCACCACCTATCTCTGTAACTCTTTTCATCTTGTAAAACTGAAACTCAACCCATTAAAAAATAACTCGCCATTCTCCCCTCCTCCCAGCCCTTGGCAACTACCATTCTATTTTCTGTCTCTATGATTTTGACTACTCTAACTACCTCATATAAGTGGAATCATGCAGTATTTGTCTTTTTGTGACTGGCTTATTTCACACGAATAACGTCCTCAAGGTTCATTCATGTTGTAGAATATGTGAAATTTTTCTTCGTTTTTAAGGCTAAACAATTTTCCATTGTATGTATATACCACATTTAGCTTATCAATAGACATTCGGATTGCTTCCATGTTTTAGTGATTGTGAATAACGCTGCTGTGACCATGCTATCCACATAGCTCTTCAAGAACCTGTTTTCAGTTTGGCGTGTTATATACTCAAAAGTAGAATTGCTAGATCATGTGGTAATTCTATTTTTAATTTTTTTGAGGAACCACCATACTGTTATCCACAAGAACTATATTATTTTACATTTTCACCAACAGGGCACAAGGGTTACAATTTCTTTACATCCTCACCAACATTTGTCATTTTCTGTCTTTTTTTTTTAATTATCCGGCTTAAAAAAAATTTTTTTTTTACTTTTAAAGATTTTATTTATTTATTTGAGAGAAACAGAAATAGCGACAGAGAGAATGAGCCGGGAGAAGCAGGCTTCTCATTGAGCAGGGAGCCTAATGTGGAGCTGGACCCCAGGACCCTGGGATCATGACCTGAGCTGAAGACAGACACTTAACCAACTGAGTCACCCAGGCGCCCAATTTTCTGTCTTTTTGAGAGTAGCCATTGTACTGGGTTCGAGTTGGTACCTCATTGTAGTTTTGACTTGCATTTCCCTGAAGATTAGTAAGACTGAGCATCTTTTCATGTGCTTATTGGCTATTTGTATATCTTCTTTGGAAAAATATCTATTTACACATTTTTTAATCAGGTTGTTTGTTTTTTGTTACTGAGTTTTAGAAATTCTTTGTATATTAAGGATATTACTGCTTTATCAGATATATGATTTGCAAATATTTTCTCCCATTCTTTAGGTTGCCTTTTACTGTTGAAATTGTCTTTCAATACAGAAAATGTTTAAATTTTTATGAAGTCCAATTTGCCTGTCTTCTTTTGTTACCTATGCCTTTTTTGTCATATCCAAGAAATCATTTCTAAACCCGATGTCATGAAGATTTGTCCTTGGTTTTATTCTAGGAGTTCCATAAGTTTAGGTCTTACATTTAAGTCCTTGCTTCATTTTGAGTTAATTTTTGCATATGGTGTTAGGAAAGGTCCAACTTCATTCTTTTGCATGTGGATATCCAGTTTTCCCAGCACAATTTGTTGCAAAGATTGTCCTTTTCGCATTGAATGGTCTTGGCACTCCTGTCAAAAATCATTTGACCAAATATGTGAGGGTTTATTTCTGGGCTGTCAGTTCTATTTCACTGGTCTATATGTCTGTCTTTATGCCAGTGCCACACTGTTTTGATTTCTGGAGGTTTGTAGTAAATTTTGGAATCAGGAAATGTGAGTCCTCCAGCTTTGTTCAAGATTATTTTAGCTATTCCATGTCCTTTATGATTTCATATGAACTTTAGGATGAGTTTTTCTATATCTGAAAAATTGGGATTTTAGTAGGGATTGCATTGAATTTGTAGATAACTTTGGGTAGTATTGACATCTTTTTTTAAGATTTATTTATTTATTTTAGAGAGAGAGAGAACGTGCAGTCTCTCTCACACACACACACACACACACACACACACATACACATGCACACACGAGTTGGGGGGCAGGGCAGAAGGATAGAATCTTCAAGCAGCCTCCCTGCTGAGTGCCAGACGTGGGGCTTGATCTCAAGGCCCATGAGATCATGACCTGAGCCCAAATCCAAGAGTCTGACACTCAACCGAGCCACTCAGGTGCCCTGGGTAGTCTTAACATCTTAACAATATTAAGTCTTCCAATCCATGAACATGGAATGTATTTCCATTTATTTATATCTTCTTTAATTTCTTTAAGTAATGTTTTACAGTTTTTATTGTACAGGTTTTTCACTTCACTGATTAACTTAGTTCATAAGTATTTTATTCTTTTTGATGCTATTGTAAACAGAATTATTTTCATAATTTCCTTTTCAGATTGTTTATTGTTAGTGTATAGAAATGCAGCTGATTTTTGCAGGTTAATTTTATATGCTGCTACTTTGCCGAGTTCGTTTCTTAATTCTAACTAATAAATAGTTCTTTTTTGGAATCTTTAGAGTTTTCTACATGTAAGATCGTATCATCTATGATGAGATTTAAGGCGCATTACTCCAGAAGATGGCACTTTGGCATATTGAATATTTCAAGCAAAAGGGGTTTGACAGAATGGCAGAAGCAGGAAGGTCATTCTGGCCTTCTTCTCATCCTTCTCCCCTGAAACAGGTCATAAAACTCTCATGTGAAAGATGCCCTTCCTATACCTAGAGGAAAGGAACACCCTTGTTTTCAAAGATAAAGAGACATTAAGAATCTGAACAAGCAGACCTTAACAAGTTTCCCTCAGTTTACTACACTTACCTCATACTCTTTGACTTACTGTATATCTTCATGACTGTCCACGCTTTTTAGCATAAAAATACCCAGGTTTAACTGTTTATTTGAGTCTTCTTATGAAAGCTCTCATATTACATAACGCTTAAATAAATTCGTATGCTTTTCTCCCCTTGATCTTTGTCCTTTTAATTTTCAGATGCCACCGGAGACCCTAAGAGGGCCAAAGGAAATCTTTTTCTCCCTTGTATCTGCAAATAGAGATAACTGTACTTCTTCCTTTCCAATCTGGATGCTTTTCATTTCTTTTTCTTGCCTATTTGCTCTGGCTAGACCTTCCAGTGCTATGTTGAATGGAAATTGCAAAGTAGGCATCCTTGCCTTGTTCCTGATCTTAGAGGAAAACCTTCCAGTCTTTCACCATTGAGTATGATGTTCACTGTGGATTTTTCATATATGGCTTTTATTATGTTGAGGTAGTTTCCTAGTTTGTTAAGTGTTTTTATCATAAAAAAAAAGTGTTGAATTTTATCAGATGCTTTTAGTGTATCAATTGAGATAATCATGTGTTTTGTTTTGTTTTAAAAAATGTTGAGCTGTCTTTGAATTCCAAGAATAACTCCCCCAGATCATGGTGTGTAGTACTTTTTAATATGCTGCTAAATTTGGTTTTCTAGAATTTTGTCGAGGACTTTTGCATTGATGTTCATAAGGGATGTCGGTCTGTAGTTTTCTTTAGTTATACTGTTTTTGTCTGACTTTGGTATCAACATATCTGTGAACTTTTAAAAAATGTTCATACCACAAACCGATGGAATCCGACTTTCTGCAGTCGATGCCTGATTAACCGCGTATTTAAAACCGGCGTAGGTCATTCGGTTCACACCAAGGGTTGAGGACTGCTCAGCTCATCCACACCTGATCCACCTTTGAATGTTCATAGACCCTTGTGTGAAAAACAGATGTCCAATAACTATTTGTCCAAGTACAAATAATCATTCATGATCTTTGTAAATCCAAATATAGACTCAGAGCTGCCTTTACAGGAAGAAAAGTCCAAGAGGTCGGGCGATGGGGGACACTGTAAGGACCAGCCAGACACAAGCTCAAGGGAGGTAGCATGCTGTGCGGATAACGGGTAAAACAATTGGGGCACAAAGGTGTGTTCAAACACACTGCAGATGTTAACGTAAAAACAGCCAGAAGGAGTGAGGAGAACGGGCTTTTTAGGTCATTCTCTCAGGTTATATACTGCCCTTTATGATGACTCTGCTCTGTCTTTTCCTTTGAAAGTCATCCTTATTTTATCCATATCACACTTGAATAAAAATGATCGTGCTATCCTGGAAAAATAAAAGAGTTTGCGTTGGCTTCCCCAAATTCCCTTGAATTTATAAGATAGCAAAAGGAGACTAGCTAGTGCCTGGAAGTGCTTTGAACAAGGATGCATTTATGTGGGGTGGGGAAGAGGACTTAAGGGGACTACAGCAGGAATGTGGTTGAACGGGACTGACGACATATGCCTCATAAAATACGGTGTTCCTTACCTGAGGAACTGCCTATTAAGGGAATCTGTTTTTGTTAATATATCTGCCTGTTAGCCAGATACTTTTACAATAAAAACAACAACAAATCTGTGTGAATTATATTAACTATCAGTATAAGAATTTAGAGATCTTGTTGTAATTAGTTGTGATTAGATTTGACCAGAAGTGAGCTGCCCTTATTACACAGAAATGATAGAGCTCCCCACGATTAGTAAAGTATATGCCTGAGTTGTTTTTCATAATATTCACAATAATAGTCATTAATAGATATCTTTATGTACATAATCTGCTGTATAATAAGGATGTGTCATAAAATATACTTCCTACTCTTAATGGGCTTCCAGGCCCATGAGGGAGACATAACTGACATAAAAAGTAAATACCCAAACACTCAAAATAAAATGTAAATAAAACAAGCTCTGTGTTAATGAAATATACTCACCATTATTACTATATGAGTTCAGATGATCTGTCCCCCTCAGTTAAGCAGTTTGTAAGGAAACCAGATAGGTAAATAGATAATTTCAGCACAACATGGTACTAAGGTACTAAGGGCAAAGTACTAAGTGCACACAAAGCTGGAATATTTAGTCCCATCTGGTGTTCAGAGAAGGCTTGGAGAAAATGTTGCTTGAGTGGATCTGGAAGGATGGATATGAGGTTGACAGGTGAGCAAACATGGGCAGGGCTTTGCATGCTGCAGAAACAGCACAAGCAAGAGCCCATAAGTGGAAAAAAGCATGCCATGTTGAAGGAACATGCAGAATTATTACAGTGTCAAGTGCATGAATGGGATTTATGGGGAATAAGTCTGGTCAGGTTATGGAGGGCCTGTGAGCCATGTTAATAAAGAGTTTGGACTTAGGCTGTAGGCAATGGGAGCCATTAAAAGCATTTAAACAGGGGAGTGACATGATGAGATTTAATGTTTGCAAGTATCCAATTCTAGGTGTAGTATGGAGGACAGATTAAAAGAAATAAGACCGGAGGCAGGCTGATCACTTAAGATTATGATGCTATAGATTAGACAAAATAAAATCTTTAAAAAAAAAAAAAAAGAAGTCAATTCTCCCCAAATTGATCTATAGAGTCAAAGCAATCCCATCCAAAATCCTAACAGTCTTTTTTGTGGAAATTGACAAACTAATTCTAAAATTTATAACGAAAATGCACAGAACCTAGAAGAGCCTAAATCACTTTGAAGAAAAGAGACAAATTTGGAAGACTGTATTAACTGATTTCAATACTTACAATAAAACTACAGTAATTAATTCAGTGTGGGGAAAAATTATTTAAAAATAAAATCTTTAAAAAAAAGGAAGAAAGAAAGAAAGAAAACTGGAAAGTGAACAGGTTTAGAGAAGAAGATAATCCCATCTGATTTGAGAAGGGGAAGGAGAAAGAGTAGAAGCTAGAGGAGGATGCAAGTTCGAGGGAAGTTTTTTGTTTATATGTTTTGTTTTGTTTTGGTGTGTGAATAACTTGATCATGCTCCTAGGCTAAGACCCAAGGGTGAGTGAGTTGAGAGGAAGAAATTGGAGATAAAGAGAGAACGTGTCTGATAAAGCAGGGTCCTGGGGAAAACAACACAGAGCAGAATCAGGAGCAAAGGTGAATGAGTGAGTCTGGAGCAGGAGAATGATATCTCGTCCTCTAAGACTTGTGGGAACGTTGCAGCCATGGTGGAAAATAAAGCCACATTTTTAGGAATGGGAGAGATCAGATATCTATTGCTTAATGAGCTTGATTTTTCTCTATGAAATGGAAGCCAGTTAGTGTGTTTAAGAGTCAAAGTCCTGTGCTTGGGGGCGCCTGGGTAGCGCAGTCGTTGAGCGTCTGCCTTCGGCTCAGGGCGTGATCCCGGCCTTCCGGGATCGAGTCCCACATCGGGCTCCTCCGCTGGGAGCCTGCTTCTTCCTCTCCCACTCCCCCTGCTTGTGTTCCCTCTCTCGCTGGCTGTTTCTCTGTCACATAAATAAATGAAATCCTTAAAAACAAACAAACAAAGTCCTGTGCTTGAGTAGATTGAGAAGAACTGTGAGGGAACCATTGCTGAGTGGAGTGGGAGAGAGTGCTTTCAAAGAATTGTTGAGGGGGTTGAGGATACAGCTAAGATTAGACATCGTAAGTTTGTAGTGGTGATGATCTGTAGTTGCCTAGTTTTTCCTCTCTAGCAGGACTCAGGAGTTCTAGAGACAATAAGTTACTGGGCTAGGTGGGAGAAAAAAGACGTGGGTACAAAGAAGTGGGGAGGATATTGGAGAGAGTGGTTTAAACAGTCAACCCTGCTGGTTGAAGTTAAGGAAGTAGAAAAGATAGGCAGTGTGGTAGGCTGAATAATGGCCCTCAAAGATATCCTAATCCACAGAACCTGTGAATGTTACCTTACAGGGGAAAAGCGACTTTGTAGAAGAGATTACATTAAGGACTTTAAGACAGGAGTTTAGGTGCCTGACTGGCTCAGTCAGTAGAGCATGTGGTCCTTGATCTTGGGGTCATGAGGTCAAGCCTTATGCTGGGCCTAGAGATTACTTAAAAAAAAAAAAAAGACAGAGATTTTATTCTGGTTATCTTGGTTGGCCCTCCATATCATCACAAGTGTCCTTATATGAGAGAGGCAGAGGGAGATTTTACAGTAAGAGAGAAAAAGAAGGCCATTTGACAACAACAGAAGCAGAGCATAGAGTGATGCACTTTGGAGTTGGAAGAAGGGGCCACAAACCAAGGAATATAGGTGGTCACTATAATCTGAAAAAGACAAGTTAATAGATCTCTCCTCAGCCTGCAGAAAGAATAAGCCTTGTGGAAACTTCATCTTAGCCCAGTGAAACTGACTTTTTACTTTTAGCCTCCAGAATTGTAAGAGAATACCTGTGTGTTTTTAAAGCCACTATGTTTGTGGTAATTTGTTACAGCCGCAATTGGAAACTAATATAAGAGGTGAAAGAAGACTTGTCAGAAAATCTGGACCTTGGAAGAATGGTAGGATATGTATAAGCAAAGACGAGGGGATGGGAAATGGGCGATAAAAACTGCAGGTAGGGAGAAGATGACAATGTCCACAGCGTATTCGGGAACCAGAAAACTAGCTTTCGAGAACACAAGATAGGGCTGGGAAATGAGGCTGGATTGGTAGGGAGTGCCAAAATGCTGAGGGCCTAGATTGCCTCCTTAGTGAGTTGGGCTGTGTCCCGCAGGCTTTGGGGAGTAGCCAAAGGAAGATGAACTTAAAATTGATTTATAAGATTTGGAACAGAGAAACACTTCAAATACAAAGACTAGTTAAGTTTCCAATGATCTTTGACTAAGGATAGTGGCACTTTGCATCCTTCAGGGTTCTCCATAGAAACAGAAGCAAAAGGAGATAGAGATAGATAGATGATTGATAGATAGATGATAGATAGATAGATAGATAGATAGATAATAGATGAGATAGCGACCTATCTATCAATCAACCTATCACCTAGTCCCTACAGAGAAAGAGACAGAGAGAGATTTATTTTAGGGAATTAGCTTAGGTGCTTGTGGAGGCTGACAGGTCTGAAGCTGGTAGGGCAGGCTGGAGACTCAGAACTTAGGCAGAAATTGACCCTGCAGTCTTGAGGAAGAACTACTTCCTCTCTGGGAAACTTCAGTTTTAGCTCTAATAGTCTTTTGGGGGGACCCATTTGGACCCCCAGAGTTGGTACAAAGATGGTCATGAGCTGAAGGTATTTGAGATTCAACAGATAGAGAAAAAGGCTTTCTCAGAGTTCTCCTTATCTGACTAACAGCAGCAACTTCTGGGAAATGAAGCTGCCATAAATTCCTCTCAGGGCAGATCTATTCCCAGAAGGGAGAAAGTGAATAAAAACCTACTCCAAATCCCTTGAACAAGGGAGGTTTTTTATGGCCCTGAAGGAGACAGAGAGACTACTCATACCTGTGGAGACAAACATTACTACAAACTTTCTTATCTCCTATTTATTCTCCCGAAAACTCAATTATCTTTCTAAAAGTCTTTGGTTTCCCATAAATGCCTTTCTCCCCATCCCCTTCACTCATTAAGATGGTATATAAGCTTCAAATTCTAACCACTCATCACTGACATCTCCTGCTATAGACACAGTGTGTGGGTAAATAAACTTCATTTTTTCCCCTCCTGTTAATCTGTCTTTTGTTAGTTTAATTTGCAGCTCCCATGCACTCGGCCTAAGAGGGTAGGGAAAAATTTTTCTTCTCCTATATTTTAAACTGATTGGATGAAGTCCACCCACATTATCAAAGATAATATTCTTTACTTAAAGTCAACTGATTGTAGATGTTAACCACATCTATGAAATATCTTCACAGCAACACACACTTAGATTAGTGTTTGATTAAATAACTGGGTACTATAGCCTAGCCCAGGTGACACATAAAACTAAACATCACACCAGAGAAAGGAAGGATGGACAATGTGTAAAAAAAAAAAAAAAAAATTTAAGAAAATATTAGCAGGATTTGGTGGTTGGCTGGGGTATGGGGAAAAGAGAAAAGGAGGTCCAAAGTTTTAGGCTTGGAGTCAATGGGTTGCAACTACCCATCTCACATCTGTCCTACAGTTAACAATGATACACAAATTTCCAACTAACTGGTTGGGGTTCGGGATGCAGCATGTGGCAATGTAACAGAGGTCTGCATAGTGATGGTCAATGGCTTTGGCCCTTCAGGTGAGATGCTTTAGGAAAAAGTAATCCCAATGGAAATATTAACCTGGCTGTCATAGAAAAAGCAGTCTGTTTCCTAAGAATTGAATAATCAGTCAGAAGGAAGAAGAAAAAAAGAGCAAGAAATGACATGAAAACATTTTCTGAAACATGAAAAAAATTGTCACTTTCCCCTGGGCATTGACACACTGACTGGTATGTGCACTTGGTTCAATCCATTGAAATTTAAACAATTGGTGTAACCTTGAGCACAGGTTTACGAGCTTTCTGCATTTGACATAAGATTTATTTATCTGGGTTGGTGTTTTCCTGAGTTTCATTTCTATTTTTAGGTTTGGGTTTCTTTCCCAGTGACACATGGGTACTACTTGTAAATTATAAGCTTGGCGTTTTGACAACCGTAATAACGAAAACCTAAGTATGAAGATTAAAAATTCTGCCTGGCCAGGTTTTCGAGGGAGCCTGGATGCACTTCACTTACTCTGTTAGACTGGTAACTTGTTGCCAACAGAAACTTAAAGAAGCACTTTCTGCAATTAATATGTTAACTATCCTTAATGGCTTTGTTTTCTCCAGACAAGCTAACAGCCCAGGCATTAGTCTTTAGTCTTGATAAACTGGTTCTGAGAAATGAAAAGCATAGGAGTTCAGGAAAAAGAATACAACCAAGCAGTGAATCTGGCTGCAAAATGCTTTGCCTTCCAAGGTGAATTAAACCCTTGAACTTAGAAGCCAATATGACAGCCTTGATTTAATGTGTCAGAAATGATTGGTGACACAAGCTTCATAGCCTCCAGTCCAAATCCTTACTACACCAGCCGAGGGCTTTCTACAGCCCCAAGGACACCAAGCCCCCCCCCCCC
>NW_024425119.1:28078704-28157555 GCF_017311325.1 Ursus maritimus
GGCCCTTACTCCTCAGTTCTCAGATCGGTGCTTCATTCCCTCTGGAGAAACTGTTTTCAATACTTCACTTGATTCCTCATGCTTTCCTCACGACGTCTAAATTGCACCTGCAGACCAATGGCCAAGCTAGGGGTCGAAGAGGGAGGGAATTAATGTTTGATATGGGCCCCTGCGATGGAAGGCACCATGCACCTTTTATCCAAGTCATCCCTTTTATCTGCTTTATCTTTCTACTTAGCCCTGTGAGCTAAGCATTATTATTATCATACCCATCTTATCAGCAAGCAAAATAAACTTGAGAGAGATGAAGTCTCACAGCTAATAAGTAATGGAAATGGGATTGTACTGCGGTCCTTTTGAATCCAAATATTGGTCCTTTGATCAAGCTGCATTACGAACTGTCATTTTGCCTACTTAGTTTATCAGGATAACTTCCTGAGAAAGGGATGCCTCTTCTGGGTTTATCTATCCCTAAGTGTACGTGAAGTACTCCTGTACTCCTACGGCTGACGTTTCCCAAAACATTTGTTTACTTAATACAAACAAAGAATCAACTTGGACCTCTGAACTGTTTTTACCACTTCCAAATGACACTGTCCATCTTCTGTTTGCGTGATGGAAGAGGAATGGGCTATTCAGCAAGCGCAGGACTCGGGGGGTGGGAGGGGAACACACAGGAGCCCCCTTCCATCACTTCTGTAGGAGGCGGAGTCACTGGCTCACAAGGGCCCGAGCTCTGAGATAATAGAAGGAGCTGCCAGTTCCGTTCCAACACCACCAAGAATACATCACACAGCAAAGTGGCAGTACCATGTCCATTTTTTTTTTTAAGATTTTATTTACTTGAGAAAGACAGAGAGAGCTCACAAGCGGGGGCGGGGAGGGGGAAAGGGGGAGGGGCGGAGGAAGAGGGATGAGCAGACTGCCTGCTGAGTGGGGAACCCCAGGCAGAGCTCCATCTCAGGACCCTGAGATCACGACCTGAGCTGAAGCCAGATGGTTAACCGACTGAGCCACCCGGGCGCCCTGGCAGCACCATTTTCAAGGGGATTTCATATGCATGATCTCATCCCAACTCCAAACACCATTCTCAGAAAAATAAGTTGCAGGAAACTCTTATTCTACCCTCCACTCTGTGTGCTGGAACAAGAAGAGGAATAATATAAGCCTGTTCCTGGTTAATTGCAGTTAATAAATGCATGATTTCAGTCTGATTGTCCACAGGAACCAGGTGGTTTCTCAGTCTCATTCTGACTTGTGAGGACATGAGCTGAATTATGTGAAATGACAGTTGATCTATGAAAGATGGCCAAGTGATGAATTCAGGGCACTTGAAAGTGTCTTTCAGAGCTAAACTTTTTTTTTTTTTTTTTTTTTTACTTAAGTAATCTCTACACCTAACACAGGGCTTGAACTCACGACCCCAAGATCAAGAGTTGCATGTGCTTCCTCTGATCGAGCCAGCCAGGCGCCCCCAGAGCTGAGCTTTGTATCTGCGCTTCTTTGCTTCCACTCTCCCTCCCTATTCCTGTTCCTAGGGCTTCGGGCTGAGGAGTGTGGTCAGAACATTTGTGATTATCTCATCTTCTACATCAGTCTCAAGGTCCATGAAACTACATATGTAAAGATCCAACCAGAGCTTTTCTCGAAACTTTGGATGTAGACTACCCAAGATCCGCCATTTATTAACCATGAAACCTTGTGAATCACTTAACATCTCTTGGTGTCTGTTTCTTCATTTCTAAATGACGATAACAAGGGGCGCCTGGGTGGTGCAGTTGGTTGAGCGCCGACTCTTGGTTTCAGTTCAGGTCATGATCTCAGAGTCCTGATCTCATGTGCTCATGAGAGCCTCGCATCAGGCTCTGTGCTCAGTGGGGAGTCGGCCTGGGATTCTCTCTCCCTCTCCATCTGCCCTCCCGCTCACGCTCTCTCTCTCTCTCAAATAAGTAAATAAATCCTTAAAAAATATAAATGTAGATAACAAAACCTACCTTACAGAACTCTTAGGAAGATTAAATGAGGTAATAGCTGTGAAATTAAGATGCGTATTTAAGGTCACTCTTATACTTTAATTATTATTATTTCTTACTAAATGATACTTCGGGGCAAGGATAAATTTTACTAGGTTACTTCAATCATGCCACTTAGGCAATCGCCTATGGAACAGAGTTGGTACATTGGGACAGAACATTTCTCATCAGTATAGTGCTAAGAAAGATAGACATATGTTCCAAAGAGCTAAACTGTAAAATCAAAATACAGTGAAATGAATGCAAAGATATGCTGCCCCCTTTAAAGATCCTGGCTCACAGTTTAAACAAAGAAAATGACAATTTTTAATGTAAATGAAGCATTGTTATGTCAATCTGAAGGAGTCAGTGAGGAGGGAAGGTTGTGGATCAGCAACAAAAGCAGTGAAGCTGGAGGCAGATGTTGCCCACCTCAGCCCCGTCCAGAGGAGCGTGTGTCCTCTTCAGTCTCTTGTATCGTTATCCCCTTGCTCAGTTGGAATTATTCCCATCTGCAGTCATACATGCACTACTAACTCCTACCTTTAAATCATGCCCTTCTCGACCTCACATTTCCTTTTGAGTTACTGTCCCATTGCTCTGCTCCCCATAGAAAATACAGATTTTTTTTTTAAAGATTTTATTTACCTGAGAGAGAGAAAGTGATGAGTGAGAGGGAGAGGGGGCAGAGGGAGAGGGAGAAGGACACTTCTCGCTGAGCAGGGAGCCAGACACGGGACTCCATCCCAGAACCCTGAGATTATGACCTGAGCCAAAGGCAGACGCCCAACTGACTGAGCCACCCAGGTGCCCCATAAATATAGATTTTGAAAGCCTTGTCTACCCATCCTGACTCCATTGCCTACCTCCCATTCACTCTTCAACCCATCCAGTCTATTTGATGCCCTCATGGCCCCATTGGGGAAACTCTTGATGAGGTCATCCAAAGCCCTTCCGTTTGCCAAGTCCAGTAAACATTTCCATCCTCATCCTACTGGACTTCTCAGTCACTGATACATGTGACCGGTGCCCCTTCTAACACTCTCTTTTTGTAATCTGTGACACTGTACTCTTGTTTTTTCTGCTACTGCTTGGTGGTACCTTTTCAGTTTCCACTGTTAACACATTGGTTTGTAACCAACAACTGAGTGTGAGGAGTTCCTCCAATCTCAGTCTCCAGGTCCCTTTCTTAAGCAGTCTCATCCATTCCTACTGTTTTTTTCAAGTGGTTCACAGATTCACACCACCAGCTCAGATCTTTCACATAGCATAGGAGACTCACATCCATCTGGTATTTAATATCTCCACTTGGAAGTGCTATAGGCGTCTTCTACCTAACATGTTAAAACCAAAATCACTCTTTGATCTTCCTTGCCCTTCTCCTTGCAACATCCTTCTTCATTATTTCTCAATTCACTTAATGGCAGTACCAACTGCCAGCAGCTCAAGCCAGTAACTGAAAGTTGTTCTTGATGGCTCCCTCTCCATCACCTACTGTACCCACACCAGGCCTGGCGCCATCAGCTCTGCCTCCCACGTGTAGCTCCAATCCAGACTTCTCTACCACCATCTAGTCCAAGCTACCATCTTCTCTCCTCTGAACGATTGCAAACCACCTCCTAACTGGTCTCTCTTTTCTCTCTTGTCCTTCCTCAATGAATTCTTTTTCTTCTTAAGGTAATTTGGAATTACCTTAAAGTTCTTCAGTGGCTTTCTATTGTGGAAAGTTCTATAGTGGCAGTTAGGACAGAATCTGGAATCCTTACATAGGGCTGTCATCTATGTCTCTGGGCTCTTTGCAAGCCTCTCTCTTCCCTCCCTTACTATACTTCGGCCATGCTTCGCCTTCATTTCTAGTCAAGCTCTTTCTAGCCATAGGACCCTGGCATACACTATTTCCCTTGCATGTAATTCTCTTTCCTTCTCTTGCCTTGCCTTTCATTTCTCCCCCATATATTCGTTGCCTGGCTAATTTCTACTCCCCTGGAAGTCTCAATACTCCCTCCTCAGAGAGGCCTTTCTAAATCTTCTGATCTAAAGCAGATCTCTGGGGGCAGCTTGCTGGCTCAGTCAGTAGAGCACGCAACTCTCGAACACTGGGTTTACAGGTTACTTAAAAATAAAATCTTAAGAAAATAAATAAAGTAGGGCTCTCATCATTTCTTCTCATAACTTTCCTTCATAATACTTACTATAATTTGTAATTATACATTTACTAGTATATTATTGACTATCTTTTCCCCCATGGACTGAAAGCTCCATGGGAGCAGAAATCACAGGTCTTTTGTGCACTGCTGTATACTCATCCTTACCAGTGTGCCTGAGACATAATAGGCCCTTAATAAATACTTGTTGAATGATGAATAAATTAATATCCTCCTGATAGGCATGTTACACTGTGAAAGCAGACATCAGAGCCTGATACCAGTAAATATATACATCATACAGCTGTGTAGATCCCCCTTGCTGGGATTCTAGATACGCCAACAAGTCTTCTGATAGTCCTTCTCATCTCTAATTCAAACATCTTCAGGTCCCATGGGGGCATAATGAAGTCCAGCTGAGCTTTAACACCAAAATTCCTGATTCGGTGGCTCCCCTATAGAGACACACGCCTCAGCCCCCCAAAGTGCCAGCAAGTATTTCTCAGAGTCCACCTCTCTTCTCCACTCAGCTCCTCTGCTTCTCAGGGAGGATGTCATCCTTCTCAGAGGCTCTCCTCAGGAGGTCCCCACATGATAAACCCCTCAAGGGTCACCTTAATGCTCTTTCTCTTTTGTCTTTGCTATGCTGCATGTATCTCCTAGGACTCTTTTCCTTCCAAGTCATTGAACCAAACTCAAACTAGTCCGAGCACAAAGGGGGCCTGATTCATTCTGTGAGCCTGGAAGAGCCGGGGCTGAGCAATGGGGAGAGTTGGAAGCAGGAACCCCTAAGCTATCTGGCCCTGGCTCTCTGCCTCTCATCTCAGCTCCTCTTCTGTTGGCTTCCTGCAGACAAGCTCTCTCCATGGATTTGGGGATGTAGCTGTAGCAGGTGCAGGGTTCCATGCCCGGGCCCCCCATCCCAGAGAGGGAGGGTTTTCCCCTATTAGCTCTCCCTAGAAAAACCTGAGGGAAGGGTATTAGTGGACCAGCCACATGCCCTGCTTGAGTGACATCTCAGTCCTCTGTGGCCAGGGGTATGGAGTCCTGGGTTTGGAGTGCTGGGGAATACTCTCCCATAGAAGGAAAAGAACAAGGGGCACTACCAGAAAAGGGGTTAAAAGGGTATGCGGTGACATTAGAATGTCTACTACACTATGTTTTATGTGCAGCAGTGAGCTGCCTATCATGGGTTGAAACGAAAAAGATACGTTGAAGTCCTCACCCCCAGTACCTCAGAATGCGATCTTATTTGGGAATAAGGGCATTGCAGATGTAATTAGTTAAGATGGGGGTCACAGTGGAGTAGTAGGAGCCATTAATCTAACATAACTGTTGTCTATATAAGAAAATACTATTCGTGATACTTGTTAAACAACAGGAAGGCGGATTTCATTCAGGGGTACTATCGCAATAGCCGTAGAGACCACTGCAATGGGATTTGGGGAGGGAGAGAGATTAAGCCGGACCTCAAACACACAATCAGGGAAATTGGGAATGTATAGCCAGGCAGCAGGGTGGGCGTCAGTAGATGGAAAATTACTCAGAGGGAGCATCAGAGGTAAGGAGGGATTTTTTGCCAAGCTAACCTAACGAGATTCTTGCCTCAGAGAGGCCAGAGCGAGCAGACGTCACGTGGGGGGTGGGGGGTGGAGGACCACCGTCTGATTGACGGAGCCGATCAGATATGGAGGGTGGGGAAATGTGGCTAAAACTGGGCGACGCACAGAAGGACATGGGACTCGGAAAGTTGAGGCCACGTTGAGAAGAGAGCTCAGAGCCTGACTGGAGCGTGGTCAAGGGGAGGATCTTTACCAGGCAGAACACCGTGTGAAGAAGGAGGCAGAGGCTGATGAGGGTGACACATCTATAAGCCAAGGGACGCCAAGGATTGCCAGCTGGCCCCAGCAGCGAGGAGAGAGGCACGGAACACATTGTTCCTCCGTGCCCTGGGCAGGAACCCTCCCTGCGATGCCTTGAGTTGTGAGCCTCCAGAATCACGAGAGAGTACGTTTCTGCTACGAAGCCGGCCGGTCCGAGCTTCTTGGTTACACAGCCCCGGGAAACTCACACAGGCCCCTTTCCCAGCTCCGGACGGCCTTCGGAGTCACATAGAGTTTCTCATGAAACCTCCCTTTTGACCGGCTTCGGACCATACCTGACTCCCTGTGGGGACTCAAAACCTAGTCCAGGAGTTCGGAAGGAGAACCGGCTGCGGGCCGTTGCCCCTGCTCCGCTGTGCCCCCTTCCCTCCTCTGCGCCCAGCAGCCCCGGTCCCCTCAGGCTCGGGCGGCGCGGGAACGCGCTGCCGTGCGCCGCTCCTCCTGGCCGGGGGAGCTCTTTGATTGGGTGGCTCAGTACACTTGAAGTCGGGCCGTTCTATAGTTCATGGGAAATGAATAATTTGGCATTCTGTCTTTTACATTCCTGTCTTGGAGCTTCGTTAGTGAGTTAGTGTTTGGGTCCTGTTTGGGCTCCTGAATAATTTAAGATTCTGAATCTGCAAAGGTGAGACCCAAACTTCCCGGCCCCGTCTGACGGAAGGCCAGGTGACGCTCGACTCCATGACATCACATTGTTCCTTTCCATTGAAGTGTCCTCATGGGCAAAATGGACTCTGGTTATAGACCTCTTTCCTGCCCCTGCACCACGCCCCTCAGTCCTAACTGAGGGTTAGAGCTGGTTGTTTTTCTACTTTATCCCTGAAAGCTGCCCTGATTTTATTTTATCTCGAATTTATTTTTATCCTATGGAAAATAAAATACTCCCAATAGATCAACTCTACTGTTAGTCAGTGGTTGCCTCAAATCCCCAAGAATACTTGTCCTTGGGCATAGTGTTTTTAGACTAAGTAGCTCTGAGCGTCTGTGTGCGTGCATGGATGTTTGGCTCCAAATGAGCTGCTTTTACAACGTGATAACCTTGTGCCATATGTTGGGCAAATATCTTGGCCATAATTCACAGGCAACTGACACATTAATAGATCCTCTGCCATTCTCATTGTGGAGACTTTGTGTTCGTGGCCTTTGTCTACCACGGATCTGACAGAGGGGCAGGATTAGCTCGCTGACGCTGGGAACACAGTTGACAAGGGATTTCGTGAAAACAAAGCCAAACAAACGAGGCTGCTTCCATAGGCACCTGGCTGAATAAATTAAACTTGATTGAATCCTCTGTTATAACGATGACAGAGAAGGAGGTAAAATATGCCTTGCCTAACAAGGTTCTTTAAAATCATTTACTATTCAAAACTTGCTATTCCAGGAGCGTGGAAACTTGGCCAGGCACCTTCCACTGGGTCTTTCGGGCTCTTGGACTGGATCTGGGCCCCAGAGGGGTTGTGCATCCTTCCTGAAAGTATAGTCACTGCAAGTCTTCGCTTCAAAACCAGTCCTGCAAATGAACCCAAGGCTCTTCTCCCCTCGGTCTGCCTTGGCTTCTGAGTGGCCACATGGGGATGCACTCAACGGAGGAGAATTTACATGTGCCCAGAAGGGCAAAGACGGAATTGAAGTAATGGTCTAAAAAGGACTTCAAAAATAGAGACAGAATAAGATGAGATGCAAGAAGAAAGAAGAAAAAAATAGCACAAAGGTTTACTAATAAGCTTGGCATAAATAAACACCGTGCCATTGAATTTCACATTATCTATGGGTCTTTCATTTGCTACAAGTTGGCATTACCCGCCAGCATGAGGCACCCACGTGCAGAAGTACAAAGGAAGAAACATTTTTCATTTTGTAAAAATGAACACATACATGATTACACAAGGGCCCTGTGACAAGGTGAAAGTCTGCATTGTGTGATTTTAATACAGTCACAGACGTCCAAATAAAAATTCCCATCAACCTGCCATTGTGCTCTCTTCCCACAGAGAATGTTCACCAACAGAGACCCCGGACAAAAGACAGCAATGTAGGTTCCAGAAGAACAGCGCTGAAATACACTGGGATTAAAATGTTACTGAGCAGTGGAAGGAGTCGTTGAGGCGAGCTTTTCCCCTGTAGTGAATTGCAGCTGACCAGAGAATTAGCCATTCGTCTTGGTAGATGTGGGGCTGATGTTTGATTTCTGTGTGGGATTGGGGTGCACACCCCAAACAGGAAGTGACCAAGGGTCATATAGAGTAGAATAAACAAAGCAAGAGAGGCACAGAGAGGCAGCGTGTACGGCAAGATTACTTACGGAACCTGCTTCTGAAAACTGTTATTACTGTCATTTCCTAAGCTATATACTTTTTTAGCAAATTACCTAAATTTTATGGGCCTTGGTTTCCTCATCTGTAAAACTAGGGCCATAATACCACAGTCATTGGACTGTGGAGGAAATTAAAGAGGATTTATGTAAAATGGAACATATGAGACACAGTCTGCATTTGAAAGTATAAACTTCATACCTGCTTTGCTACAGGCTAAGCTGCAGGTGCAAAGGGGAACCAGTTAGGAAGGACAATGGGGCACCTAAGGAAGGTTCTGAAGTGTGGCCAAAGTTGGAGACTGCTATGTGAACTGACTAATTAAAAGCCTTTCTCCATATAGCTGTTATAATCACTGCTGGACCTCGGCTGGGGCTTTTGGCAAAATTTTTCTGTGAAGGGTCAGATAGTAAATGTTTTAAGCTTTGCAGCTCATATCCTGTCGCAACTACTCATCCCAGAGAAGCACAAAAGTATCCACGGACAGTGAAAAAATGAGCCTGATGGTGTTCCAATAAGACTTTTTCTTTTTTGGATGCTTACATTTGAAATTTCCTATAATTTTCAGGGGTCACGAAATATGATTCTCCTGTCAAAAAATTTTTAAAAATATTTTTATTTATTATTTTAGAGAGAGAGACAGCTTGCGTGGGAGTGGGAAGAGCAGGGCGGTGGGAAAGAATCTCAAGCAGACTCCGCGGAGCTGAGTGCGGAGCCTGACTTGGGCTCAGTCTCTCAACCCTGAGATCATGACCTGAGCCGAAACCAAGAGTTCGACGCTTAACCGACTGAGCCACCCAGGCACTCCTCCTTTCAAATTTTTTTGAACTATTAAAAAATGTGAAAATATGTCTTAAGCTCATGGATCACACAAAAACAGGTGGCAGTGGGAGGCCAGTGGGGGCAGCAGTGAAATAAAGAGGATTAAGAGTACACAGACTGTGATGAGCATGGAGTAATGTATAGAATTGTTGAATCATTATATTGTACACCTGAAACTAATATAACACAGTATGTTAATTATACTTCAACTGAAAAATAATTAAAAAAAACAAAACAAAACAGGTGGTAGGGCTGGATTTGGCCTGCAGGCCAAATGAAGTTTGCTGACCCCTGTTTTGGACACTGGATTATTTTGTTTATATTCATTATCTCCTTTAATTCACATATCAACCTGATGAGATAATGTCAGGAAGGGAACTCATTTTACAGAAAATGAAACTGACCTTGGAATCAGTTGTGTGACCTTGGGCAAATTTCTTAACATTTCTCCACCTCAGGTTTCTCATCTACCTTGCAGGCTTGGTACAAGATTAAATGAATTCAGACACAGAAAACACTTAGAACGGTGCCTCACACACAGTAGGCATCTCATAAATATTAACTATTCCTTCCCCAAGCATTGAAAACTTGTCTATAACATGGTTTTAATGAGTGCATACCATTCCATATGGATTATCATGATTTATTTAACAAAGTCTCTAATGGTGGATATTTAATTTATCCTTTGTTTTCTTTCCTCAAAAGGAACTCGTAACTATTTTGTGGAAAATTTTAAAGTGGAAATAAAAATAAAAATCGCTCATAATATCATTACCCAGAGATTATAACCGCGGGCATTGTTATGATATATGTTTTTCCAGGTTTAATTTTATCCTTAAACAAAGTCAGGGTTATACTGTACATACTGTTTTATAACCTGACTTTTCACTTTATCACAATAATGAAGGGCTTCTCAACCTCTAAGATCCTGACCTCAGAACTGTGGTCTCTGTCTTCTATTATCCTAGTTTAACTTCTGCTTCCCACCACCTCACAACAATTCCCCTAAGGGAGACTCTGCTGACCACCTGGCCTTGGCATCATATTTCTTACTGAAAAACTACAAATTGGCAGCTGGCTGGCACATCAGTCTTTTAGGAGTTTGGTTACCAGAAGCTCCCACTGTGAGCCTGAGTGATCACCTCCAAAATAGCAAAATAGGGGGCTTGGGGATCTTCAAAGCTGAGAATCTGGGACATTATGACCTCAATAAAGTATCACAGTCCTGTCTGAACATCCAAACCCTATCAGCCTCTTTTCCTATATCTTCCTTCCTTCCTCCCTTCCTTCCTTCCTTCCTCCCTTCCTTCCTTCCTACCTTCCTCCCTCCCTTCCTTCCTTCCTTCCTTCCTACCTACCTTCCTTCCTTTCCTCCCTTTCTTTCTTTCTTTTTAATTTTTTATTTAAGAAATCTCTACACCCAATGTGGGGCTCAAACTTACGACCCTGAGATCAAGAGTCACATGCTCTTCTGACTGAGCCACCCAGGCACCCCTGGGTGCCCCTATTTTTGCTTTCTTTAAGTCCCTTACCAATGATTGTACTTGATGAGGAGTATTTTTCATTTAAAATAGCAAACGACTCTGAGTAGCTCTGGTGGAGGGCAAGTTCAGATATTGTTGTTGGAAGAAACTAGTTGAACATAGATGTCCCTTTGGAGTAGTATTTGAAGTGCTGACTTTAGTTATATAAAATGCCAGATTACCCCTCCCACTGTCAAACTACCTTTTTATACTTCTTTCTATTTATCTTATCAAGGAGGTTATATGTAGACTTCAGAATTTTGATCTGCTCTTGACTACCTTGGTTTACCAAACTATCGTAATTTTTCATCATTGAGAAAAAGTAGAAATGTTACAAGAATGCAGGTTCTGTGGGTATAGAAACTTCTGCTATTGGGGCTCCTTCTATTATTACTGGCTCAGTCAGTGGAACATGTGACTCCTGATCTCAGGGCTGTGAGTTCGAGCTCCATATTTGGTGTAGAGGTTACTTAAAAATAAAATCTTTAAAAGAAAAAAAAACCTCTTGTTGACTTAAATATCGAAATATCTCAAAACAGTATGTTTGGCTCCTCTTCTGATGACACATAAAGTCAGGCTCTAGTGAGCGCTACATCATAAAATGGGTTGATTTGAAAAGTGCACTGAGAGGCGCCTGGGTGGCGCAGTCGGTTAGGCGTCTGCCTTCGGCTCAGGATCTGGAGTTCCAGGACGGAGCCCTGCATCGGGCTCCCTGCTCAGCGGGGAGCCTGCTTCTCCCTCTGCCCCTCACCCCACTCTTGCTCCTGCTCTCTCTCGTTCTCAAATAAATACATATTTTAAAAAAGAAAAAGAAAAGAAAAGAGCACTGAAATGCATGACTTGATATCCTACCCACAGTGTCTACTCTGGGCAATGGAAAGAAAGTTGGATACAACTGATTTTTGAAGACAGGTGTTTGTTGATCTGGAAACTGAATGGTATTTGTGGGTGCTCAGAGTCTGCAGATGTGCTGAGATGGCGGCCCGTCTGCAGCACGTCGGCCATGGCATTCGGCGAGCTCTCTGCGACGGGGGCGCTTCCCTGTCAACCCTGACAGGGCCAAAGCAGAGGCACAGAGACTGGAACACGAGCACGAAAAACACCTTACCACCTGGGAGTCAGTGGCAGGTTGAGGCACATCCCTTCCTCGGGCATTTGAGCAGCTGGTTTCCATAGCATGACTCCAGAACAGCAGAAGGAAAAGAGTCAGATTAAAAACCAGTAAATCAGCAGCCCCCTAACATCACCCTCAACCTTCTCCTACTCCGTCTCCTGCCAAAAACCAAACAAGACTAATGCAGCGCTTTCTCAACTAGATGTCAACAATCTTTTGCTTTCTGTATTTCCCAGGAAAACTTACAAAGATTGTTAAGGTCTTTTTAAAACACACAAGAACAATATGGAACACTGACTACTACTGTAACATGCTGTGCATGTTCATGTGTGTGATTTATTTAATTTAATCTCAAAATAGGGGGAAATAGCGCATTCGCAGACCCCACTAGAGGATGAGGCCCAGGATGGCCAGGTGACACAACCAGGATCAAATCCGGTAAATGGCAGATCTGCCACCCCCAAATCCACGTCCTTCCCATTATCACACTGCTACGTGTCTGGAGCACAGCTGATGGATATAACCTTCCTAGCAACAGTGAGCCGCTGAGCAGAAGGCAATTACAAAAGGAAGGCCCAGAGGAAACTTGCCCCTGAATGCCAGAGTAGGGCCGACAGGACAGAAGCACATGCCATAGGTGTAATGTTATTAGAAGCTTCTCTTTTTAACTAGACAGAGGTGTGTTCATAGACAGGCATGCCTCTTAAACATTCATTCATCCTGCTTGGATGTAACAGACTTGTTGGCAGACTGTCGGAGGGGAGGGTGGAGGGCCGTAGGAAGTGTGTGTGTGGGGGGGTGGGGAGACGGGGGAAGTTGCCGCCCTTGTAGTGTAGAGCCGGCGCAGGGTAACAGAAGGCCATCGGGAGGCCAAGGGCACTGCTCCCTGTCTAACAAAGGGCAGGAGAGTGAACCAGAGCCCGGAGGACACTGCTGTTATCAGCCCCAAGGGAGGTGCCACCAAGCACTCCGGGAACCCAGAGGTGGCCCCTCGTTCAGATCTCAGGTTTAGGTCAGAGATAGTGAGTGGCCTGTGGGTTGAGACACCAGAAAATGAAAGCAACAAGAAGTACTTGGGCTCTTTTTCTTTTTTATCCCCAGGGGACTCACAACCGTGTCCTCCTGGCACAGTTCAGTTGGCTGCAAATAAAGGTGGAGGAACCGGACAGTTCAAAGGCAGAAGGCAGCTCTCCCTCCCACCTTTCATTCAGAAAACCCACAAAGTGCAGCCTCAGGGTGTGTGTGGAAGGAGCAAGCAGAGACTCCACCCACTCTCCTCTGAGTAAAGGGCAGCGTGCCCGAAGTGTGAGTGGGCATGCTTCTTTTTGTGCGCGCATGTGTGTGGTGTGTGTGTGTGTGTGTGTGTGTGCGTGTGTGTGTATGTGTGTGTGTGGGTGTCTCAGGGAGGTGAGGACAGCTGGCCGCAGGCTCTTCCTTGGGTTGCAGCTGCACTTTGAGGCAATCACTGTGGACACTGCGGCTGTACAAAGGAGGGGCCGAAGCAGAGCAGGTATTCAGAGTCTTGAGAAGGAAAATGGTGACTTTCCTCCCTCTTTTCCTCTTTTTCCTTATAAAGCCCATAATCTAGGGGTAGAGATATGGATAAATCCCTAATTAATTAAAACTGAGAGCTAAGTACTGGGGAGGGCAGGTGGAAATACCACTGGCTCTAAAACTCAGAAGGGCACTGCATTTGGTGTGGAGGAGGGGCAGGGGTCCAGCAGTGGTATTTGTTATCTATTTCTGAGTAACAAATTAACAAAAACATAGCTGCTTAAAACAACAAAGGTTTATTATCTCATAGTTTCTTTGGGTCAGGAATCCAGGAGTGGCTTAACTGGCTGCCCCAGGGCTGAAGGTCTTCGAGGAGGTCGCGGATAAGGCTGACTGCTGGGGCTGCCAACTCATCTGAAGGCTCAGCTGGGGGAGTACCCGATGCCAACCTCACTCACATGGTTGTTGACAGGATTAGGTTCCCCACAGACTGTAGGCGGGAGGCCGCCCTCTGTTCCTTGTCACGTGGCCCTCATCATAGGGCAGTTTGCAACACGGCAGCTTCTGCCACATTCTGTTCTTCAGAATCCCAAGGGCACGAACAGTAGGAGGCAGGGATCAGTGGGGGCCAGCTTGGAGGCTGCCTGTCATAGTATCTGAGCTGAGATCTGCCAAGTGAGCAGGAGTCAGCCTAGGCAGGAGGGGAGGGAGGGAGTCGGGAATGGCAGGTGTGGTAGCCTGCAGCTGAAATTCAGTATGGCCAGGCAGAGGGTGGCTCACATGGGTGGAAGGATGTGATGCACAGACCAGGAGGGAGGGCCCAGAAGTTGTAACACCCTTTGACCCAGACCTGGGAAGGTAGACTCTATCCTGAAGGGATGGAAAGCTTCATGATGGAAGCTAAAATTTAAGATTCAGCATTAGAAAGATTATATTGCTAAGAGGAGAATGGACTGGAGGGAGTAAGAGAAAGAGGGAGGCCATCAGGGGTTTGAACTAAGGTGGTGACTGGAGAGACGGGGTGGAGTCAAGAGATATTAGAAGTTGAAATCTGTTAGTTTTGGGGACGGATTATTTACGGTCTGTATTCCCCTTCTAGAATACAAGTTTTTGGAGGACAGGGATTTTTGTAGTTTCTGGTATTCCCAGTGCCTAGAATAGTGGCTTTAAATGAATGAATGGGGTTACCCCTACGTTTGTGGCTTGACTAACATAGTAGAGCCTTTCTCTGAGATATAAAACACAAAGAACAAGGGCGTCCGCTGGCTCAGTAGGAAGAACATGTGACTCTTGATCTCAGGATCGTGGGTTCGAGCCCCACGTTGAGTGTAGAGGTTACTAAAAATAAACAAGACAAACCCACAAAGAACGAAAATGGCTAGGAATGTAATATTTGAGAAACACGGAGTCTGAGGTACTTTGTGGGATACCTAAGAGTAAAACGCTCGGTAGGCAGTTGACATGTGGGCATCTGGAGACTTTCCAGAGAAACAGTGAGCACTGAAGGTCTGAGAGTCACAGCACCCGAGGCCAGTTGTGGGAGTGGACATATGGCCCCGGGCTGCTACCTCAAGTTTCCAGGGCCCTAAACAGCAGCAGGGCTTTGAAAAACAGCATAGGAAGAAAGACCAAAACATGCTGCCAAAGGGAGAAAGCAGGAATCTCGGAAAACCAGAGAGGACAAAGGGCGGCGACAGCAATGGCATCACCCAGCATCGAGAGTTACGCAAGGAAGGAATGAAGAGCTCAGGAAACTCAAGCCCCGGGTGGGTGGGGAGGGAGGCAAAAAGAATGTTTTCCAGAAATTTAAAGCCTTATTTAACATTTTAGAAGTTAAAACTGCCATTTCCAAATTTCATAATTTCATTAAAAGACAAACAAAATAGATAAGCATTTGGGCATCAGTCCCTTTTATAGCAGCAACTCAAGAATCACCAAGGAGGCTTTTCAAAAACACCAGCTTCAGGTACCAGCCCTGCAAAATTAGTCTCCCAAGAGGGAGGGAGGGAAAACTGTAATTTTTTTAAAGCTGCCAAGTGATTTTAAAGTGTGACAAGGTTTTGAAATCATTCATTGAAACCTCTAAGAACTGGCTCATATTTGGCTTGAGCCCCTTTAGAAGAATTAAAGTGGCAGAAAAATTCATAGATTGCTAAGCTGTTAGAAGCTGATTGTTGAATTTCAGACTTTAATAGAAAAATAAAAGGTGGGGTGTGCCTGGGTGGCTCAGTCGGTTAAGCAACTGACTCTTGATTTCAGCTCAGGACATGATCTCAGGGTCATGAGTTCAAGCCCCGCATGGGGCTCTGCGCTGCGTGTGGAGCCTAAGATTCTCTCTCTCTCTCTCCCTCTGCACCTCCCACCGCTCTCCCTCTATTAAAAAAAAAAACAAAAAACCAACAAACAAAAAAACCCAAAACTTTAATAGGAAATTTAAAGTAATCAAGAAAAACTCCCCCACAAAGCTAAAAAATAAACCCATAAAACACATCCCCTACGTTTATTATCAGGAAAATGCTGATGATTGTCATTAGGACTATAAATTTAGTGGAGCGTAAATGAGAGCTAGATTAGTAAATAAAACAGCCTGTAAACATTGGTAAATCAGTTATCCTCTTGGGTGTGGTTTGCAAGAGAACCCAGTGGATATGTGAAGGGCTAGGGAACAGCGTGTGGCTCTGACTGGGCGAGAAGTCCCCACGGTTCCACAGCCCCCAAAGCTCCCCAAAGCACCATCACCCCACCTTCGGAAAATGCCAGTTACCTCCTGCCCACTCCCAGAGCACAGCCTGAGCTCACCTCAGCGTCCGCTTCCTTACCACTTTCCTTTGTCCCTGGCAGTTTAAGTGTGATCCTCACAAGCCCATTAAAAGCCCCTTCCGGGTCCCAGGCCTTGTAAGTGCCGCAAACACACAGCGGCCTTTCTAGTAGGAAGTCTCCAGAGCCCTTGAGGCCTCTTGCTCTCTCCCTCCCCGCCAGGCTGGCAGCCGAGCTTCAGGGACTTACCCTCCACCTCCACCACACAGCCTTCAAGCTTCACCACTTACCCCCTACCCCCCCTCCCCATGACGGTGAGTTGAAATCGTTTTCCTATTTCTACTTTTCCCTGCTGTCCTTGAAGATAAGTATACAGATTTTTCATTTGTTGTATAACATTCTTTCCTCATCAGGAAATGAAAATAACCATAGGGAAGCAAGTAAGTCACAGCTCTCCCTCGCTTGCTCAGGGGAAGCCTCTGCAGCAAGGCTCAGATGTTTACATCTTCAGATCAAATCATACCAGACATTTGGTGCCCTTTGATTTCACCTTGCTGGGCAGAATGCGCCTGGTGTCAATGGTCTCCTTTCCCACATTGGATTTCTCTGGGCTCCTTAGAGTATTTCTTTAAAATCAGTCCAATCTCTACCTAATTAGCCCACAAAGAGAGGCAAACAAAATGAGATATAATTTTCGTTCTATCAAGATGGAAAAAAAAATAAAGCAGAAAGAAAGAAAAAGAAAGGAAGGAAGGAAGGAAGGAAGGAAGGAAGGAAAGAAAAAGAACAAACGAAGCCTGATGATACCGAGTTTTGGCCAGCTTGCTGGTAAACTGACTCACTCTGGCGGGGCTGGAGGGACTCTGAATCAAGAGACTTAACCATGCGCTTACCCTTCAACCCAGTAATCCCGCTTCGAGGAAAATATCCTAAGGAAATAATCAAGAGATGCAGTCAAGGATATAGGCACAGAGGATATTCGTTGCAGAGCCATAATTGAGAAAAACTGGCAAGGGCTTACGTGCCTCCCAGGTGGGCCTGGGCTCCGCAAACCCTCCTACATCCCTGTGATGGAACGGGGCTCAGGCAGCGGTGCAGTCCTCCGCTCGGCGAATATGAGGTACCTACTCTGCATTAGGCACTCGGTCGGGTACCCAAAACAGGTATGCTCCCCCCCCCCGGAAGATGCACCCACGAAAATTCAGGATCTCGGAAAACAATTTGAAACTGTGGACGTTATGTTCTGGGGGGAAGCAGGTTACACACTGTGTCACCCCTACTCTCACACCGCCTGCCACAAGCAGTTACCGAGTCTGCAGAACATTGCCTTCAGGGGCGCTCCCCGCTCGACCTCTCCTTTCCTTTTCAAAAGCAGGTCCCAAGGCTCTGAGTAACCTGATCACAGCGGAAACAGCCGCGACGCGGAAGTCTTCCGATTGGTTTCCAGTTCCAGGAAGTTGCCGACTTCGCGCAAGTCGCGTCGCCTCTGGGACTGTTTCTAATCAGAATGAAAGGGCTGCACCAAGCTTTCAGACTGTTTGAGTCCGCTCGTGTTTGGCCCTGGGACGGAGCCCTCCGTCGGTGAGGGAGTCCGAACCCGCGTTTTGGGGGGGCGGCGGGGCGGGGAGGCTGTGGACTCCCAGAGGGTGTGTGCGTGTCTGTTTGGGGGAGTTCCAGAACACAAAGACGGCAAGGGACCATCTAGCCCGGAGGGTAAACGCGTGAGCAGACAGCCGGGCCTGCGGGGGCTGCGGGGCTCGGGGGGCCGCGGGCTAGGGGCCAGGCCGGCTCCCCGCACCCGGCTCTCCTCCCCCGCCGCCTCCAGGCCCGCGCGCTGGCTCCCGCGCCACCTCCGCGCTCTGAGTTGCTCCTTAATGTGAATGCATAACAGCTCGCAGCTGTGGGCGCTTGTCGGTGCCACACATGGTGTAAGCGACTGAGTCACCTCACTTTCTCGCCGGCCGAGTAGGAGGTCTGTGCGGCTACTCGCGGCGGCTTAGGACGGTTACAACAGTTAGACCGAGTCACGTGGCTCGGCCCCGGGCCTGGGCTTCACCTTTTCACAGCCAGCCTTCCTCGCTTCCTGAAAGGGCGGTGGGACAGTCCCCCCCCCGCCATCCCTCGTTCCTATCGCCGAAGACAGGAACAGGGGTCATTCTGGTGCTTACGGTTTGTTGCTCACCGCCTGGGGGACGGTTGCTGCAGTTTATATAAGTGACCTTAGAATCCACCGGAGCCCCCTGCTTCCCTTCAGAAACTCCCTTTCTCCCGGCCCTGGTCCCCCACAGCGCCCTTCCGCCGCCAGGGTGAGGGGTCGGCTCGGAGAGGCAGGCGGCAGGAACAATAGGCGCCCTCGCCCCGCACGGCGGAGAGCGATTTGCATCTCAGAGGAGCTCCGATCGGGACTCCGCGTTTGGATGCTGACCCTTGCGCTGAAGATCAGCTTCAGGAATTTCCTGCGACCTGTTAAGGTTTGCAGCTCGGAAGCAATAGGAGGCTTTGACATTCGTGTCCACCTCATTCAGGGATCTAAAATGGCAGGTTCGTGGCAGGGCTCTGCGCTCCATGATGCTGCAGGAAAAGTCTGTGTCTGCGCACGGGTGCGTTTTTCTGAGGAGAATGCTCATAACTTTCCTTGGTTTCTCAAAGCGGCTCACAGCTGCCCGAAGGTTAAGAACTTGAAGTGACAAGTGAGCCACACTGAAGGGGAACAATGGGGCAAACGCTGTGGGAGGAGGAGGGGGAGGAGGAAAGGGAGAGACTTAACTGGGGGGAGGTGGGGGCGGGAGGGAAGACGATCAGGTGAAACTTCTCTGAGAGGCAGGATTTGGGGGATGGGAGAGGGAGGGAACATTCCTTCTACTCTTACTTGGGGCCGGGCACTGTTCTAGACTAAAATTCATGAGGATTAATTAATTCTTGTAACAATCCCATGAGGTGCATAAGATTGTTCTGACTTTGTAGATTCATTCATTTAGTAAATATTTATTGAGCGATTATTATGCTGGCACTGTCCCCAGAGTTGGGGATACAGCAGTTAACAAAACAGCCGAAAATACCTCCTTTCATGGAGCTCACATTCTCGGGGGAGGCAGGTGAGGAACCTGGGTTCACAGAGTTATACAAGGGTCCTCAGCTAATAAGCAGTAGACATTTGAGCCCAGGCAGTATAGCACTGGAAGCTGTTTTATTTATTTATTTTTATAATGACTGTGAACATTTGAAAACTAAAAATTTCTGTGCAACAAAAAGCCACCAAAAAAGATAGAAGTGAGAAAATATTTACATCAGATCGTGCAAAGAATAGCTTTAAGAAGTTTTCAAACTACACATCGAAACCAAAAATAGACATTTAAAATGAAGAAATGGGCAGAGATTCCTAAAATAATTTACAAGAGAAAATACGAATGATCAATAATGTTGAATCCTGGCTTCCTGACTTATCATCAAAACAATCCGTTTATTGCTTGCATAGTGAGGGAGAGCATTACCTTGACTAGCCTGAGCAGCCTTCAGAGGGCAGAGGGCAAAGGGCAAAGTCTAGGTATTTACTGAGCTTTTGAAGCCTGGTCTAACATGGATCTTTCAGTGGGGGTGGGGGATCATGATAAAATACATTAGGATTGAGGGACACAACCAGGCAAGAATATTAAGAAGAGGCATTTAAAGAGTCATAACAGCATGTCATGTGGAAACCTAGAAGCTTAAAATGCCAGTTGGCCTTCTTCGAAGGATTGTGTGGCTGTGACTGCAGTCACGTGTCTCTCTTTACACTAGGCACTTGTTGGGTTCGTCCAGATTTGCCTGACCTGCATCTAGCTTTTGGCCTAGAGTATACAACATCTTAAGATGCCTGAAGTGCTTGTGGATAACCAAGTGATGAACTAAGCCCACTGAATGAGGTAGAAGGGAATGATGGGTAAATCAAGTTATGGGTTCCCCTCACTTTTTTTTTTTTCCATTTTAGTTTCAGTGCCTGTATTCTCAGCTTTTCAATTAGATTTTAAAAGGCTTAAATGAGCTTTATTGAGCTATCAAGACATTCAACAAAGTTCACATACTGAAAGTGTACAGTTTTGGTAATTTTGACACATGTATATACCTATGAAACTATCACCTATAATCCAGATTATGAATATATCTGTCACCCCCAAAGTTTCCTTGTGCCTCTTTATCATCCCATCTGCTCAGCAGCCCCTGTCTCCAAGCAACAACCCATTTGTCTTCTGTCACTGCAGATTCTTTGCATTTTTGTTTGATTTTATACAAATGTAATCCTGTAGCATGTATTCATTTTTTTACCTTTTTTTACTCAGAATAATTACTTTGAGATTCATCTGAGTTGTTGCATGTTTCTGTAGTTTATTCCTTTTTATTGCTAGTAGTACTCCATTGTGTAGACATATCATAAATTGTTTATCCACTCATCTATTGATACCAGTTGGGTTAATACCAGTTTTTGGCTATTACAAATAAGACTGTGATGAACATTCATATACAAGTATTTGTAGAGATAAATGCTTTTACTTCTCTTTGGTAATTACCTAGGAATAGAATGGCTTAGTCATATGATAGGTGTGTGTCAGATCTTTTAAGAAACTGCTGAACTTGTTTTCTAAAGTGATTGTCCCATTTTACATTCCCATCTGCAATATATGAGAATTCCAGTTCCTCTACATCCTCACCAACTTTTGGTATAATCGGTCCTTTCAATTTTAGCCATTCTCGAGGTGTATAGTAGTATCTCATTTTAGTTTTAATTTGCATTTCTGAGATAACAAATGGTGATAAGCATCTTTTTGTGTGCTTTTTGATATCCACATATCTTCTTTGTTAAAGTGTCCATTCAAATTATTTGCCCCTTTTTGTTGTTGTTGGGCTGTTTATTTTATTGCTTTTTTTTTTCTTAAGATTTTATTTATTTATTTGCTAGAGAGAGAGAGAGAGCACAAGCAAGGGGAGCAGCAGGCGGAAAGAGAAGCAGGCTCCCCACTGAGCAAGGAGCCCAACGCGGGACTTGATCCCAGAACTCTGGGATCATGACCTGAGCTGAAGACAGACGCTTAACCAACTGAGCCATCCAGGCATCCCTATCTTACTGCTTTTTGAGGGTTTTTAAAATATATACTGCATATAAGTTCTTTATCAGATATGTGATTTGCTAATATTTTCTCCCAGTCTGTGGCTTATCTTTGCATTCTCCTAATAGTATCTTTCAAAGAATGTTCTTTTTGGCAGAGACTACTTAGTCCCAGGCCTGGCCTTAGTCTCCTCTCCTTTCACACCAGAGGCCTTTGCCACAAATATGCTCCCCTAGGTCCTTGGTTAGGCCAAGAAAGCACTCAAGCTTGATTTCTCTCTTCATATTTATTGGAGCTGGAGTTACTGGAGCAGCAGTGTATGTCTTGTATCTGGCATTGTCCGATCCAGATATCTGTTGGGATGAAGAGTAACCCAGAACCCAGAATAAAGTGTGTCCTAATGATCAATGCAAGTTCTACTCAGTGAATGTAGATTACAGCAAACTGAAGAAAGAGGGCTCAGACTTCTAAATGAAATGTTTGACTGTAAAACTGCTTAGAATGAAGGTCTTCCAGAAGTCATTTGTACAATTTTCTGCTTAACCAAGAACTATTTCCCCTCTAAATGCTCAAAATCATGTTGATGTGCTATGTTGGAGTTTTACCCTGATTAATAAATATCTCAAACTTGAAAAAAAGAAGAGCATACATTCTTAATTTTTATGAAGTCCAGTTTATCGGTTTTTTTTTTATGGACTCTATCTTTTGTTGTCATATCTAAGAAATCTTTGCCTCAGCCAAGGCCATTTACCTTTGTTTTCTTTAAATTTAAAGTTTTACAATTTTAGGATTTACATTTATATCTATGATGCAAATCAGGAAAAGGTTTTCTCTGATCATCTAAATTACTTTAAAAATTTTTCAAGTCACATTCAACATGGGTCTGACAGAAACATGGACAAGTACATTATGAAGCCTCCACCACCCTGCAAAAAGCATATGAAAAACAAGAACAAGGTTAGAGAAATTCAAAACTAAGTTGCCCAACTTACGACTACACAAGGTTGTCTAAATGTGCCTATCATTAAGACTCAAGGAGGTTTCGTGTATGGTAATCAATCAAGTCTACCTGCACCACAGTTTGATCTCTATTCAGTCAAATTGCTTCAGCCAGCAGTGTTCTCGGGTTCTCCACACTATCCACCAAGCCCTTCACCTTCGGATAAGCAATGAGCCTTTCTAGGGGTATAAAGAACTTCGTTCCCACACTGCAAGTTTTGGGGGACTGCTCTATTTGGCCTCTTCGAGCTTCTGTGAGGGTTAATCCATGCCATTGGATGCAGCTGCCTTCTGGCACCGCTCAACCGCGCTCCCTTTTCTTCGGATCCAGGAGAAACCTGACTTTCATGAAGTCAACTGCTTTTTAACACCTCAGCACTCAGAACAAGCTGGAGGTATACTTTTTACTGTCTCGGGTATGAGGTTGTCAAAACAGCTTTATAAACATGTTCCTGTGGCTCTGAAATGCACAATTCAGTTGCCTTTGCTATGTTTTTCTGTAAGCCCCTATCTATGTACAGTACCAACATGCTCAGCTCCCGTTGGTGGAGCCCCCACACCAGTAAACTCAACAGAGTAATTGTAGAGATTTGCTACATCCAAAGCCCACATCTGAAACTGTATTCTGTTCCACTCAAATTTGTGATCTGGCTTCCTAAAGGTTGATGTTGGAAACAGAGATTGAATGCAGAGTTTGGTGTGCTGATGACAACCATACCTGGAGAAAAGTACCCAAATACAGCTTCAAGAAACTTGACCAGATCTTCAGAATCTAAGTGTTCTATCAATTCAATACATGTTATCAAGTCAAATCCAAGCAAATGAGAGTCTTTCTGTACAGCAGAACCATGATACAAAGTTATAGTCAAACCTAGGTCCCAAGGAGCTAGATAATCCCCAGCTGTTGGAGTCAACTTGTAAGGAATCGGCAGCAATAATATCTACTCCAACGAGATGTTCAGTGCAACTGTGGAATTTTAGCATCCATATAAGTGTGGCATCACGGAAGCCCAAGTCTGCAACCTTCTTGGGTTGATGCTGATCCACTAAATTTTTAACAAAGTAGTATCTCTGTACAGTGGCTGGTTGAACTCAAGTCACCTCCTTGCTGGGAACTTCTTCAAAATTACCATTAACCATACCTTTGCACTGTTTGTTTTCTTCCATTTTGTTTCCGAGTTTCAAGTTTTGTTGAGACGAAAAAGCCAATGTATCCTTTAAGCTCTATGAATCAGCAATGACTCAGCTCTGAAGGAGCATACCAGATGGAAAGCAAGTACTGCGAACACTCTATGATGCATTTTGAGTTAATTTTTGTATACGTATGTATAAGGTGTGGATTGAACTTCATTTCTTTTGCATATGAACATTGACTGAAAAGGCTATTCTTTTTACCATTTAATTGCCCTTGCAACTTCATTGAAGCAATTGACCATATATGTGTGGGTCTGTTACCAAACTTTCTATTCTGTTCAATTGATCTATTTGTCTACCTCAATTTTTCTTTTTCTGTTTTCTAATTCATTGATTTCCGCTCTAATCTTTATTATTTTGTCTTTTTTGCTAGTTTTTTTAGTTTCTAAACAGTTTCTAACATGTTAGTTAACATGTTACATGGAACATAGTAACATCTGTTACATATGTATCATAGAAAAACTTTTTCTTTCTTTCTTTCTTGAGAGAGAGTGAGAGAGAGATGGAGAAGGAAGGGGCAGAAGGAGAGGGAGAAAATCTTAAGCAGGCTCCACGCCCAGTGCAGAGCCCGATGCGGGGCTCGATCTCATGACACTGAGCTAATGACCTGAGCTGAAATCAAGAATTGGATGCTTAACCTACTGAGCCACTGCTATTAATCTCTCTTTAAGAGCTGCTTCAGATGCTTTTTGCTTTCACTTTTGATTCATTTTTTGACACTTGTGGCCAGAGAACATGCTTTACACGACTTGAATCTTGTTAAATTTATTGATACATGTTTTATGGCCCCAAATATTGTCAGTTTGGTAAGTGTTCTTTGTGTACTTGGAATGAATTTGTTTCTTGCTGTCGGTGAAAATATTCTATAAATATCAATCTGGTCAAGTTGGTTGACAGTATTGTCCAAGTCCTCTATGTCTCTACTGATTTCTTATCTATTTACTCTTCCAATTATTGACAAAGGAGTGCTTTTCCTACTATACTTGAGACTTTGTCTCTTTCTCATTGATTTCATGTATTTTGAAGCTCTGCTATTTTTGAATAGGATGTTAATGTGAGAAATCCAGAAAAAGTTTTGGGGTCATTTAAGAACACAAGTTATGGGTAAGTAAATGATAAATCTCAGAGTTAAGTTTTACTGGAGTTTAGGAAACATCTGGCCCCACATGGTAGCTCTAACTAGAGTGACTTATTTTTAGGTTTTGCAGCCCAGAGATTAATTGCTCCATCTAGGTTACAGTATCTATTTTAATCAAATTATAACACATCAGGATAAAGAACCAAAAGAAGTATCACAAATACTAGGTTGAATCGTGTAAAGTTGTTGACATTTGCCTTTGACCTATAAAAATGGTTAATTTCTCATAAAGCAAGGATCTTTGTTCATCATGGTGTTATTCAGAATAGTGAAACATTGGGATCTATGTATGTTTTTCACCATAGCATTTTTCAGAATAGTGAAAAATTGGGAGGTAAATCTGAATGTCACACAATAAATCATGCCATATCCATATCATGGAATTAGAATGAATGTTTGGGAGATCATTTAATAACTCACTCCCTTTATGTTCTCATCCAGTTTTAGGACATTAAATTCCATCTATATATGCTGGCAACTCTCAAATTTATATCTGAAGTCCAATTGCTCACAAAATCCAGACTCAGACATTCAATTTCCTGTTCACCATCTCCACTTGGATATCTAATCAATATTTGAAATTTAATATGTCCAAACTTGAACTTCTGATCTGTCTCCAAAGCCTGTTCTCCCTCATCCTTACTCATTTCGGTTAACAGAAATTCTAGCTTCATCCTCCCAGTTGTTGAGGCCAAGTTCCTTAGAGTCATTCCTGACTTTTCTTTTGCTCACCCCCCACATTCAATCCATCAGGAAGTCCTCTCTGCTTTTCAAAATACACCCAGTACCCAACACTTCTCACCCCCTTCATTGCTACCCTGTGGTCTTTTTCCCCTTAGACTGCAGAAGCCTCCTGACCTTTTTAACTGCAGTTAATCAGTGTTTTTTAAAATTAATATTTTAAAGGGTAGTGATGAAAATTGTATAGCTATATCTGGACCAAGTTCGAATAGACATGGCAGACAATGTGTGCTCTAAAGCATTGCACCATAAAGTTTGGAGATACTTGCTTTGTTGTCTCATCTTTTCCTTCTGCATTTTCCTGCTCCCCTCTGTTGTTTCCTCTGTAACTGAATATCAGGGACTGGGCAGTTATCAGTTTATTGCCTCTCAGCTCCAAACCTACCCTTTATTGCCTGTTCTGCAACAATGAAGCTAGACCCTCTTTTAAACATTTCTCCTTTGCCAGCTGGCACAATGTTCACCTTTGTCAGCAGAATGCCCTGGCGAGGCACTGGAGGCAGCTTCTCTTCCTGGTTCCGCTGTGCTCCCCTCTGCTAGCTCCTGTGGCAGGAAGCTCCTGTCTTTTGTGGTGCTCAGCAGCTAACCTTCTGTGGCATTCCCTTGAGTGGCTCTCCAATGAGTCTTACTGATATAGCACTTCTCCACGGACGGCCTTCCAGCAAGTTCTGGGATATGGTACCTCCCCATGATACTTCCCTGGCACCTAAAGGTAGATTCACAAGTGCCACTGGTGTGGCATTTTAGTAAACTTTTTTGACATCTGATGGGCTATGGTTGTGCCCTAACAAAATCTGGTTCTCAGCCTGAGGGAAAGGGGGCATTTTAGGTTTGCCTGGCCTCAGGCCTAGGGTTAGTGGCTGCTCATATAGATGCTATTCTTGTGTGTGTGTGCGTTTTACTTCTTGTATTCTTGAGTTCTTTTTATTGCTTAGCAGCAAATCCTCCATTGTTCTAATTTCTTGTTATAGTTTGTGATGGTTAATTTGGCTGGGCCATGGTGGTCAGATATTTAATTATAAACATTATTCTGAATGTTTCTGTGAAAATGTTTTTTGGATGAAATTAATATTTACATTGGTGGCTTTCAAGTGAAGCAGATTACTCTTCATAATGTGGGTGGGCCTCATCAAATCCGTTGAAGGCCTAAATAGAACACAGATTGACCTCCTCTGAGCAAGAAAGAATTCTTGCAGACTGCCTTTGGACTTGAACTACAACTCTTCCCTGGGTGTCCAGCCTGCTAGCCTACCCTGTAGATTTTGGATTTACCAAGTCTCTACAATTGCATGAGCCAATTCCTTAAAATCTCTCTCTACAGACACACACACACGACCTCTCGGTTCTGTTTCTTGAGAGAACTCTCATAATTTTTCACATTAAACAACCCTTTTCGGGGCACCTGGTTGGCTCAGCCAGTAGAGAATGCAACTCTTGATCTCAGGGTCATGAGTTCAAGCCCTACAGTGAGCATAGAGCTTAGTTAAAAATAATAAATAAATAAATCACCCCTCTTCAAATAGCTGTGTGGTTTCTGACTCCTTTGGACCCTGACAAATACACCATTGTTCTGCCCTGAATTCCTAATCTGTATGTGCAAGTGTCTACTAAGCTTTTCTACTTGTATGTCTAACAGGTATTCCAAACTTGGGTCCAAAAGTAAGCTTTTTATTTATTTTTTTGTAAGATTCATTTATTTATAGGGGTGCCTGGGTGGCTCAGTCAATTAAGCATCTGCCTTCAGCTCAGGTCATGATCCCAGCATCCTGGGTTCGAGGCCCGAGTTGGGCTCCCTGCTCAGCAGAGTCTGTTTCTCCCTCTGCACCGCCCATCCCCAACATGTGCTCTCTCTCTCAAATAAAATCTTAAAAAAAAAATTTGAGAGAGAGACGTAGGGAGACAGCACATGGGGAGAGGGAGTGAAGCGGATTCCGCTAATCTCACCACCTGAGATCATGATCTGAGCTGAAATCAATAGTTGGATGCTTAACCAACTGAGCCACCCAAATGCCCCCAAAAGTAAGCTCTTGAGGGGCGCCTGGGTGGCTCAGTCATTGGGCGTCTGCTTTCAGCTCAGGGTGTGATCCTGGCGTTATGGGATCGAGGACCGCATCAGGCTCCTCCACTGGGAGCCTGTTTCTTCCTCTCCCACTCCCCCTGCTTGTGTTCCCTTTCTCGCTGGCTCTCTCTCTGTCAAATAAATAAATAAAATCTTAAAAAAAAAAAAAAAGTAAGCTCTTGATGTTGACCTTCCAAACTTGTTTCTTCTACACTTTTTCCAATCTCAGTTAAGGGCAACTCCATTTTCAGGAAGGCCTTCTCTGGCTAACCCATTTACACCTGCAGTCCCCCTCCAAGTAGCCCCAATCACACTTTCAATCTCTTCTTTGCTTGTTATCTTATTATCTAACTACAATGTGTATTACTTCTCCTGTTTACTGCTGTTTACCGTGTAACTCCTCCATTAGAATATGAATCCCCCCCCAAAAGAATATAAATTCTATAACAGCAGGAATTTGATATGTGTGTTTAAAATGCTAGCCACAAAAATAAATAAAAATAAAAAATAAAATGCTATGTGCCCAATACTTAATGCAACAATTTAGGTAATGCTTATAGTGGGTAGTTAATGAATCTTCACTTTCTATTTTTACTGCAGACTATAATGCTAGTTATTTTTGAGTGTTTTAACAAATACTTCCCTTCCCCAAGTTCATAAATACATTCTATATTTTCTTCTAAAACTTCTGTTTTTCCTGTTTCATATAGGCTATTAGAGCAAGAATTGATTTTTCTGTATGGTGTGAGGTAGGTTCAAAAAAATAAACCTCTTCTCGATAACCAGTTGCCGAGAAGGCTGCGTTTTTACTACATAATGGTTTTGATTTATCTCTCTACTTTCTGAAGTCACTAGCTGCTCAGTATTAAGATTCTATAATAACAAAGCAAAACAAAGTATCAACCCCACAGTTTTATTTGTAAAGAACAAAGCATGAAAAGTCATTATTTAAATGTACTCCAAAACCTGAAAAACCCACGTCAGTTTCTCTGATATGTATGTTAAAGTGCTTGATATCACAATACTCTTTAAATTTTATATTATGTTCAGATGAGGAAAAAAAAATCCAGTTCTGATGCATTGTTAACAATACAAAGAAACACAATATAATTTAAATGCAGAAATGTTCACTGTTTAAAAAGATACACAGGGTACATTTATACACGGTTCAAGTGTAACATAGAGGGCTTTTCTATGTTTAACACCCTCATTTGATTGACAACAGGAACTCCTTACCATACCTCTCTACTGTCAACAAGATTTGGTTTGGAATAGACTAGAGCCACACACAAATCCATTCAGGAAACTGGATGAAGTGTGATTCTCTCCCACGTAACCCAAAGATGCCCTGGGTTCCTTCAAATGAAGAGGAACTTTTCGATATGTATTTTTTTCACTCTGGTGTCAAATGCTCAGTGTGATACATTTCTGGAGCCAATCTTTATTCTGACCTTAAGAGGATGACCAGCTCAAGGACGATCTGGGAGGATGAGTTTCTTCCTGGATTCCTCTGATCACATCATCAACACTCTCTTCAAAAAAGCTTAGAAATCCAAGAGATTTATAAATGTATTTTAATAGGAATAAGGGACCTAGATGTTTATTTTTTGTTTCCATCTCCTTTTAACCTAAACAAATGACAAACACTTATGTAAGGAACAGGGGCTTCAAAAGAAACTGATGACATGGAAACAGGATTCACTTCATAAAAGTAGAGAGGAGCTCAAGACTCCATTCTCAATCAATGAAGGTGTGTTAATACTGAAATATAAATACCTAAGGTTCAGATTGTCCTTTCAACACGGTGAAAAGGAAAGTAGTTTCTGTAAACCTCACAGAGAAAATACAATTCTCAAAATGAAAACCCACTGAAAAATCGTAATTCTTAACAGAAAGAAGGTATTTCAGTTAAGAGCTACACTCTCAATGCTGTCAAATAAATATTTCCCTGGGCATCTGAGGTCCTCATCTGTTGCCTCATGTTTCAAAATATCTTAGAGGCGTCAACGTACGCTACACACAAACTGTTAAGTACCGTCTCCACCTCTCTTTCACTTACATTTACACACAACAGCGCTTTACTCCAAAAAAAGAAAATACAAGCAATTCAGTTATTTCCCCTATATCATTCATGTAGTGTGACAGAAGTTCATTAAAATGATTTTTTAAAAAGGCATGTTAAATACCACAGGGTTACAAAGGTTCAAAAATATGCGAAACGTTGAAAATTAGAGGGAAATTGCAAACTTTTGCATGTTTCAGGTTTCTTATATCAAATTCTTGCTCCCAGTGGGAAAGAGGAAGAGGAAGAACTTTTGTTCTCTGTAGGCCGATTTCACCCCAACTAGAATCCCACTTTATGCTACTCCACACCGAGCCTCAGTCAGTTTTAAGGCGCCAACGAGCCCCACCCAGGGCTCACACGCAATACCAACAACAGTGTCCTGCCACTGTGTCAGAAAGGTTGAGATTAGGAGTTTCAGGACATTTGAAAAACACTCGGAAATTAGATGTTTCAAGAGGTAATATTTTTGGCAATTTCATTTTAAAACAATTTCCTCTCAAGCTATTATTATGTGAAAATACTAATTGTGACTCCGGGCATTACTTTTAATTTATTCTGAGGAAAAAAAGTCAATTACAAAATTGATTTTTACTTACTTTAACTCTGAAGATGTGATTATGAAGCAATATACTAATTAAAAAAATTAATATAGCGAAAAGTATACCTCTAACTGGGTATGGTCCTTCTAAAAGTCAGCTACAGACATTTATGCTAAGGGTTCTGCTACTGTCCTGCTCAAAATATTCTGGTATAGAGACAGTTATAAACCACATAAGAACTAAGTCTTCTTTCTTTAGAATTGCTTCTTTTGTGACCTCAAACTCTGCTTAAGCATCTTTTTTATTCATCAATTTGGATTCTAAGGACTTTTTGTTTCCAAATATTAAATCTCTTCTGAAAGGCCAAGATTTACCATAACTGGCAATATTCAGAAGAATGGACTGTAGGCCATTCAAGCAGCTTGCAAGGAGGTCCTCACATGCTCGGAGCCCTGGCTCTTATCACTGGAATAACTATAAGGGCTCCTAACGGGACCAATTAAAGGGTCCAGCATTCCAGAGGATTTGTCAGTTCGGGTATGATTATTTCTTTTGAAGTCGGTCATTTCTACTCTTACGGTCATGCTACAAAGTGGGGTAAAACTTGAGGTGTAACTCTTTTTTGGAGTACTACTTTTTTATGTAAAGGTTTTATTCACAGGCCCCAAATCCAATTTTGTTCCCAGTTTTTGTAATGGATGTAATTCTCGACCACTTGGGAACAATTTGTTAAAATGAATGTTAATCCTTACGATTATTATAAATGAATATTAACACTTATTTCCTACCTGTTTAGGTGGATGGATAAAGATCCAGGGATAGAAAGGCGATTAATATGAATGCCTTGGAGCTCAGTCTCATGCAGCCTTGGTGTAATAAAAGACACGAGTTCTAGACTCTGCTGTCACTGACCAGCTGTGGGGTATTTAACCTCTCTGATCCTCAAGTGCTCCCATCTATACGATGACGACTCATGCTAACCTAAGTCATCTCTCAGCTGCCCAGACTGTGCCAGAAGCATGGCCTTCTGGGAAAGGTACAGAGAATAAAACCCTGCACTGATCACTCTGTGGTTTCTGATCACTGCAACACAGGAACCCTGTGTGAAATATTCTGGATGCCTAGACTTTCCAGGTCCTTGGAAGAGCTACACCAACGCAGACACCCCTCAGCCTCAGGTGAACAAATGTCCAGTCCATCAGGTCACCCAGAACCATCTTCTTAAAGCCCTTCCATGGGTTTCTTAATGCTGCCTTCAACTCCCCCGGTGCCCCTCAAGTACTAAGCCACAGATTAAAAGGGGATGTGCCTTGGTTACCCCCGCCAAATACAGCGTTTGATAAAGGGAGTGAGGCACTTGTTTCACTAGTTTCTTCCTCCAGGAAATAAGGGAAACAATACTGTTGGCCAAAGCCCAGGAACCTCAAGACTGTGCAAGGGCCCTGAGAGGCCATGGCTTTGCTTCTCAGCCACAATTGGGAATAAAACCCGGAGCTCTGCTGAGGCAATTTCACTGCTAACAATGTGCAAATGCCTAATTAGTTACAGGACCTACCATAAACGGAGACTTAAAGGTAACTAGCTAACACCACCATTTACTTAACTTCCTTATAAAATACCAAGCTGGAAAGCTACTCACAATGTTCGGTCTTCAAAACTGTTGCCTCTCGCTCTGCTTCTGTTTCTGTCACTCTATGCTGCCCTGGCTTTCACTGTCTCCGGGCCAGTTGTTTTATATTATTACCGTTTCTTAAAAAGGAATATAAAACTTGCCCTGAAACACCCAGAAAGGGTTCATTCTAGCTCTTTCCCTCTGTTATTTGCATTATCATGGTCAACAAACACTTTCACAAAAACATTCCAAGCTACACAGAGCCCTCCTCCTTCTTAGACATTCCTTCCATTTCCTGAGAGGGGGATGGGCACAGGAAGAGGGGAGGGGAGGGGGGACTGGAACCTAACAAAGACAGGGTTTGAGATTATCCTTGAGGTAAGGAACTGCTGCAGCGTTTAGACGGCCAAATTAGAAGTACACAAACTGCCGTTTGCAGGTCTTATAACTAAGAGACCAACACTCTGAAACTCACATCTCTTCAAACTGCCTCACATAACATGAGTAAAAATGCCAAGAATGGAGTTAGTCTAGGCTAATCTTTCCAAAGTGTAAAGAAGTTATAATCCTACAATTTAACATACTTCTCGGGGCTTTGTGTGTTCTTTCCAGTTTAGCCAAGCTCCTGGGGTCCAGTATTTAAAATATTTGAATCATATCTTTATCTTGTGCCGATGGAAAAATTCTTCCAAAAGACTGGAAAAGTGACTCAATTCAAATGTATGAAACCATTTATAACTTAAAAAAATGTAAGTGAGGGCTCTCACTGAGTACAGCAGGTAAAGTTGTTTACATTCACAACACAAAGGCTCGGACACACCAGGACGGATGGCTACGACGGAACAATGCATTCTGGGTTCCTTTGTGATACCTGGAGGGAAAAAAAGCCCGACTGGGTTGCACTGTAATTACATGTTTACTGGCTTCTTCCTGGCTAGCACCACTCTTCCCCTCCCCAACTCCCAATGCGGTTAAGCTACTTATTTTAAGTCACAGGAATATTCAATCTAAGAAAAGTATCTTATTAGAGTAATATAATTTCTTAAAGAAGATAGCATATTTACACACATCTAACACATGAAAATACTCTATTTTATACTAAATTCCAGGTTCAAATGAACTACAATACAGCATTTTGCCTTGTCTGTGGTGTGAGGATTGTTCAGATTGGGGAATTCGGTGTGTTGCCCCTGCAGTGACTCACTACCTTGTCAGACAAGTCCAAATCAGTCCCCACAGTTGGGGAAGGTTCAGGAACAAGGGGTCTGGACTGAGAGTTTCTAGCCACTTGGGTTACACATCCACTCCTTTGATGAGTGATCCTTCCAAGACTATGGTGAAGTCCTGAATGGTCTGCAGAATGCGGATGAGAGAGTTGACAGTCATGCGGTCTCGCAGGAGGGCGCTCTCCTCGTACATTCGGGTAATGGCAGGACACTCGGCTAAGAGGGGGATCCACTGTGGGAGCAGGCGATCCCTACAGAGTCAAGGAGAAAGAAGTCCTGAGCCCTGCTGACCTTGCTGCAGAACAACACACATGTTAGAGCTTCCAATGGGAAGGTGTGGGGCTGCACAGAGCAAAACCTAGCCAAGTTCTGAGGTCAGCAGACAGGAAACCAAAGTCAAGAATCTGAAAATTTGCTGGTTAAAAAAGATATGGTAATGAGACAGAAATCTCTTGGGAAAACCCAAGAGATTGTAAAAGTAAGTCTGGACAAACTGCCCCTAAGGAATTACCCACATTAAAGAGATTCTGTATTCTGACTTAACACTTTAAAAGAGGCAGAATGCAATTTTGTGCCTTTTTTTTTTTTACAGGGGTGTTACTCAGACATCTGTGGCAAGGCATGCCAAAGTATAGTGACCCTTTGGGAAGAAAGACTACATTAAAAAGTCGGGACTAACATTTTTAAAAAACTGACACAACATAGCAAGGTAAGGAACAAAATCAAAGCAGAAAAACATTAAGTAGATTTTATAAACCAAAAGAAGGGTTGCACTGGTCTGATAAATCACTAACAGTAAAGAGATAAAAGAAGATAAGGATCACATTCAAAAGGAACTTTAAAAGCATAGCTGAAATTGGTCCCTTTTATTAAGAAGAAATACAGAACTTAGTTCTGTAAACCAGTTGTTTCAGGAGGACAACATCTCAACCTTTGGTGTGTCCTGATTAAACTCTGACATTAGTTATCTGTCACTAAGGATCGAAGACATCCTTACTGGGCATCTCTCAATATGCCTTTCTTTCTTTTTCTTTTTTTTTTTCAAGTTCATTTTTTGTAGTAATCTCTACACCCAATGTGGGGCTCGAACTCATGACCCCAAGATTAACAGTGGCACGCTGTTCTGAGCCAGCCGGGCGCCCCGCAAGATGCCTTTCATGACAAGAGCAGCCATAACTAGGCCATCCTGAATCTCTTGTTGGAGCACCAGGGCTGTAGAAAAAACCAAACACTGCACAGGTAACTTAAAAAAAACCTTATTCTTGGGGTGCCCGGGTGGTTCCGGCCATTGAGCATCTGACTCTTGACTCCAGCTCAGGTCGTGATCTCAGGGTTGTGAGACTGAGCCCTGCATTGGGCTCCACACTCAGCGGGTAGTCTGCCTGAGATTCTCTCTCTCCTTTGCCCTCTGCCCCTCCCCTGTACTCTCTCTTTCTCAAATAAATAAATCTTTAAAACAAAGCTTATTCTAAAGGCCTATGTGTAATTCTCACAGCTGTTTTAAACTTAATGGATTGTATAGCTCCTACGTGTCATTTTCAAAAAATAAAGGGGTAGGAAACTGTCTTAAAGAGAAGACTTTCTATAGTTAAGAATTATGTCTATAGTACGACTTCTACAATGTTATTAAATTAAAAGCAATGTGTTGGTATATTGTAAATATATATGCGTGTATGTGCAGGTGTGCCAAACTCCTTATCGAACTATCTATTACCTATCTGCCCACCTTTGGAGCCAGTGTAGTGTAATGGTTGAGAGCTTGGGCTCTCGAGTGAGACTGGGTATAAATCTTGGCAATGCCTCTTTCTAGCTGCGTGACCTTGGGGAAGGTGGTTAACTTAGTATGCCTCATCTATGTTCTGTTTTCTCATCTCCACAATGAGGGTACCAGCTGCTACTTCACGTGGAAAGGTAGTGAAGTGACAGGAGGATTAAATGAGGTAATGAATGTAACGTACTTAGCATAGTGCCAACATATAGCAAATACCCAATAAATAGTACTCTCATAATAAAACTAGGAATGAAAGAAACCCATGGGAGAGCTTTGGAAAGGGCATGATTTGGTATGACCCCTTCTGGACTCCTGTTCAACACGTAACAAAGACAGGGAAAGTCAAGAACTGGCTTTATACCGTGTTCCAAGGCAAACTAAAATCTGGAATTTGCCGTCCTTCCCAATGTTCCTGGGTGCAGTATTAATAGCATTTACATAGTGGCAGAAGGTTTTGCAGGATGATTTCTGAATAAGGACGTCATCTTCATTGTCTAGAATCTGGTCAGTGGTTTCAAAATAAGCAACCGCTTTCTCTGGAAGGAAATCAGAATCATATCACAATACACATTAATATTTCATGTACAGAAAGATTAATCACTTAGTTTATTCTGGAAACACTAATGATGATTTGCATTATAGCCAGTCCAGAAACCAAAATCATTACTTTATCACTGGTTTCAAGATGAATTCTAGAGCTCCATGTTTCACAGTGGAACAATACGCTCCCAGGAGTTTACTTTCTAATCTAGACTGCATTCCAGAAGGGTAGAAAGTTTACTCTCTTTAGAATACCCTCAAGCAATGGAAATTGGCAAAAAAGAAAAAAAAAGTGGACTCTTCTGTCCAGACCAGAACCTTCTAGGAATAACTAGCAAATATATAGTAGTCATTGAGATGGTGCCCTCTGTTCTGGTTACAGAATGGCTGGCTAACACTTTGCAACAAAATCCTTGAAATAGAACTGATTTAGGAAATCTGAGGAAGAGATACGTATACACATATCAGAAACAGGAGCAATAAGATTCTAGGCATTCCAAAAGAAAAAAAAAATCACACCTGGAGGCCTAGCTCTGTCAACCTTTCCTTTGTCTAAAAATTCTAAGTTGGATAAAATCAACTACTTCATCTAGACTATATTTACAAGACACAAAATGATTAATCACCCCTTTAAAAAAACTGGGAATTCTAGAAGAACTGCATACCAAAATAAAGATTACAAAGCTTACTTAGCAAGCTAGAGCAGCACACTCCAACAGAACTTTCTGTGATAAATAAAATGTTCTATAACTGCAAGGCTCAATTTAGTAGCTCCTAGGTAAGACAGGTGTGACTAAGGAAGTGAATTTTAAATTTAATTTAAATTAAATCGTTTAAATTTAAATAGCCACATGTAGCTAGTGGTTTCCATACTGGACAGCATAAAGCTAGAGTAATCCTTCTGAAACAGAAGTTACATCATGTCACTCACTCCTTGGCTCAAAGCCTTCCAATGACTTCCTGTTTCAATCATGATAAAGACAAAGTTCTTCCAAAGGCCTAGACGGCTTTAAAACACCTGGCTCTGGCAGTAAACAGCCCTCTAACCCAATATCCTCTTACTCTGTCTCCCTCAGTCAGCCCCAGTCACACCAGGCTTGCTAGTCCATGAAAAGGCCAAGCACACTCCCAGCTTGGCGCCTCTCCCTGGCAGTTCTCTCAGCCCGCAGTGCTCTTCTCCCAGATAGTCACGTGGCTCGATTCCTCACTTCCTTACAGTCTTTGCTCAAATGTCACCTTGTCCACAAAGCCTATAACTGCCCCACTTAAAAGAGCACTCTCCACATCTTGTCATTCTGCTCTATTTTTTTCCACACAAAACATAGCTTTATAACATACTAGATGAAACGCATACTTGTTATGTTTTTGTGTATTGTCTGGGTTCCTGCCCCCACCAGAATGGTTGGTCAACCATAGGAATTTTTGTGTTTTACTTATCTCTTGATGTATATCTTTTTTTTTTTTTTAAGTAAGCTCTACGCCCAACGTGGGGCTTGAACTCATGATCCTGAGATCAAGAGTCCCATGTGCTACTGAGACAGCCAGGTGCCCCTTGATGTATCTCCTGAGCATCTAGAAGAGTCTGGAATACTATGGACACTATAAATATTTGTTGAATGAATGAAAAGCAAAGATAGAGCTAATTTGATATTTATTTTAAAAATTGTACTCCCTTGTAACTAACCCTTTTCTGCTTAAACTCCTGCGTCTTTGAGTTTTCTAAGGAACATTTCAGTGACATTATAACAACATACACCTGCTTTAATTTACCTATGAAGTCCCAGATGAAGACATTCTTGTGAAAGATGCGGGCAGATTTGAACCCATGATGGAAGACTTGTTCAAGTGCCACAACCAGTCCATTTTCTCCACACAGCAATACTGTGAGGCTTCCTCTCTGTGGAGCAAACACAGTGCCAAAGAATAATCTGCTGTAACTATGTTTAAGAAGACGCTAGAGAAACAGGTGCTGAGGGCAGCTATGAAGCATGTTTTTTGTAGCTATTAGAAAGCTTACAAATAAAAGTTAACATACCCTCTACTGCCTTATGTACCATGTATAAAAATGACTTTAAAATCCTATATATTAAGTTTTATAGATCATCATACCTCCTTTTCAGGTTTGTGAAAATGTTTCACAATATTATTCACAGCTTCTCCAATTCCTTCTTGGATCTGTCCAGCATTGGGTTCTGAAAAAACAATGAACAGTGGCTGAATTCTCATGTGAGGGAACTGAACTAAACTAAGTACTCCGGGGTATCACCTGTGTCCACCAGGCAGGAAACACTTCACCACAGCAGGCTGGCTTGTCGGGGGCCCTGTGAAACTTGCCTCAAGCCAGTTTGGCCAAGTGGGAGGCATCTTGGCACAAGGGAAAAGAATCCAAGAAACCCTTAGATTCAAATCCCAACCTTACCACCTGCAATCTATAACCTTGGTTAGATGTCAAACTTCTGAGTTTGAATTTCCTCAACCTAAAAGTAGGGAAAATACACACCTCATGGGTCACTGGGAAAGGTGCATGAGATATTACAGGTGTAAATCACCTGGCATGGTACCTGTCGCAAAGTGCTAGCAAGCCCCTGGATCTGGGGAGTGAGATGGGAAAGACCCACAGCATCATTCCACAGGTACCCCCTTATCCTACCACCTCTGAGTCCCTTAGTGGGTACAGATCCAGGTTTGTGAAGCTCTGAACGGCTACCCCGAAATCTGTGTTTTTGCTATTGTGTTGAAAGTAAAGGGAAGATGTCTGGTACGCTGTGGCACCCAAAGCCCAGAACTGCTTCCTTTCCTGGTAATCAGTCTATCTAGGCACTGCTTCATTTACCACCCCCCCCACCAGCCCACATGCTTAGTCCTGTTCTTGGGGGAGAGCGTGGTGTGCTGCTTGAATGGGATCTAAACTGCCTTTGCCTCCCAAACCCCAAGAATGGTTTTAAAAAAAAAAAGATGGTAAACAGATTTCAGGGATAGAAGTCAGTAGGTAACAAGAGAAAAATTAAATATTTGATAATTTCTTGTGGTGATTAACTATTATATTTAATTTACATGTCACACCATAAAGGACAAGCTATACATTCTAGTGTTTAAGAATCTTTGAATTCACACTGCTGGAGGATTTCTTGCATAAAACATTCTTCAGGTAAAGGTCAAGTAAGTTTTTTCTACACCAGTGCATAAAAATTGTTGAAGAGCCAGGTGCCCTTCCTTCTTTACGTTTCAGTCAAAATATTATTCATTCACATTTCCATAGCTTCATTAAAACAGAGCATGCGGTTTTTATTTGATTTTAATATCTAAATTCTCTAGGCTTTTAATTATTTGTTAATTCTTGCCTTACTTTTTCCCTTTCCTCTCTCCTCCCTCCCTCTTTTAAACTCCATTCACCCAAATTAATTTTCCTCAGCTTTCTTCTTTTTAATCTTACCACAATTCATTAATGCAACAGCTTCCTGTGAAATGGCCACGTGGTGCTGGCAACATCTGAGGCACACTGAGAACTCAGCAATCAGTGATGGTACTTACTGGTGGTCTTTCCTGTCAGGGAAGTGATGCTCAGTCTCCGGGCCGAGGTGGGCGATTTCTGCTGCGGCGGAGTCCGACACTGCTTTACCAGATCCTCATCTGCCACCGAGGTCATCAGCTCCCCGATAAGGATTCTCTCCAGGCTTCCATCATCAATGCCTTTCCCCAACCACCGCCCGCATGGGAACCTTGTAGGTCAGAAAAACAACTTCTCCATCACCAGTACTTTACTCGTTTGAATCAGAATTTTTAAAATGGCATCTTAGCTGAAGCCCATCATTTTAGTGCCTGTGGGTGTTTTTAAATTTTAATTTTAAAATTTCAAACATACAGAAAAGCAGAGAGGATCATATAACAGACACCTCTATTCTTATCACCTGACTTAATATTTTGCGATATGCTTTGTTTTTATTTTGTGTTGAAGTATTTTTATTTATTTATTTATTTATTTATTTATTTATTTATTTATTTTTTAAAGATCTTTTTAATTTATTTATTCGACAGAGATAGAGACAGCCAGCAAGAGAGGGAACACAAGCAGGGGGAGTGGGAGAGGAAGAAGCAGGCTCATAGCAGAAGAGCCTGATGCAGGGCTTGATCCCAGATCGCCAGGATCACGCCCTGAGCCGAAGGCAGATGCTTAACCGCTGTGCCACCCAGGCACCCCTATTTTATTTTTTTTTTTAAAGATTTTATTTATTTATTCAACAGAGACAGAGACAGCCAGCGAGAGAGGGAACACAAGCAGGGGGAGTGGGAGAGGAAGAAGCAGGCTCACAGCGGAGGAGCCTGATGTGGGGCTCGATCCCATAACGCCAGGATCACACCCTGAGCCAAAGGCAGACGCTTAACCGTTGTGCCACCCAGGCGCCCCTGAAGTATTTTAAAGTACACTGCACACATCAGGACATTTTACCCCTAAAAACACTTCTGTATGAATCTCTGAAAAATAAAGACATTCGTTCTTATATAGCCAGAAATTATCACATTCAACAAAATTAAAATGATTTAATATTTTCTCATACCTAGTCTTTATTAAAATACTGTGGTTAGTTCTTCTTTTTTTAAAGATTTTATTTATTTGAGAGAAAGAGAGAGAGCTAGGGAGAAAGAGCACAAGGAGCGGTGTGGGGAGGGGGAGAAGACTCCCCGCTGAGCACAGAGCCGGATAAGGAGCCAGATGCAAGACTCCATCCCGGGACCCTGGGATCGTGACCTGAGCCAAAAGCAGATGCTTAACCGACTGAGCCACCCAGCGCCCCTGTGGTTAGTTCTTCTGACAAGAATATTTTCAAACTAGAAGTTAACGTGGGAGTTGAGTTATAGGAGAAAAGAGGAGAATGTTTCCAAAGAGGAGTGCCAGCTGTAACCAGTAGAGTCCAAAAGATCCTTTCCTCCTACTAAATTAATTACTTCAAGCTTCTTTTTTTTAAAAATCAGAGTTATCGGGGCCGCCTGGGTGGCTCAGTCGTTAAGTGTCTGCTTTCGGCTCAGGGCATGATCCCAGGGTCCCGGGATTGAGCCCCATGTCAGGCTCCATGCTCTACTGGGAGTCTGCTTCTTCCTCTCCCACTCCCCCTGCTTGTGTTCCCTCTCTCACTGGCTGTCTCTCTCTGTCAAATAAATAAATAAAATCTTAAAAAAAAAATCAGAGTTATATCAATCTTTTCCAACACTTGTGGACTAAGCATTAATAGCAAACACAATCAATTTTTTAAAAGTTTTTTTGGGGGCAATTTTGTATTACATAAAAAGTAATACCAAGGGGAGCCTGGGTGGCTCAGCTGGTTAAGCGTCTGCCTTCAGCTCAGGTCATGATCCTGGGGTTCTGGGATCGAGCCCCACGTCAGGCTCCCTGTTTGGTGGGGAACCTGCCTCCCCTTCTTCCTCTGTAGTTCCCCACTCTACTCATGTTGTCTCTTGCTTGCTCTGCTCTCACTCTCTCAAATAAAAAAATCTAAAAAAAAAAAAAAAGTAAAACTAAACAACTCCAAAACCTAAACTAAAATTCAGAGGGCAGTGAGAAAAGCTTTAGAAAGAAAACAATTCTTTTTTTAAAGTTTATTTTTTTTTAGTAATCTCTATACCCAACGTGGGGCTCAAACTTACGACTCTGAGATCAAGAGTCTCACACTCTGCCAGCTAAGGCGCACCAGAAGAAAACAATTCTTAAACCTTTTCTTGTCTAAAGAGTCTCAAAGAAAGAATTCTGAGCTCCCAAGGATATTTACTTACCTGTATGTATGTCCTGTAATCTCATTTCTGACCATGACACAATCCACTAGCCATTTGGCTAATAGTCCTGAGTTATCGTGACCAATCTGAACAGTGGTCAGCTTCCCCAAGTTCTGGCACTGTAGGGACAGGACCACAGGTTATTCAGAGCCTGATGCCACTCCCACTACCTCTTAGCTTTAGTGGTGGCACTTTGGTTCCATCCAATTTAACAACTGCAGAGGACCCATCCTGCATAAATGCCCTGCTTTGTACTGGAGAAATATATTCACATCTAATATAGTCCATCTAATGAGACCGGACACATACATACGGAGGAGACTGTACTAGGTGTTAGAGATATAAACAAGTACTAGAAAAACACTGGAAAAGGAAAAATTACTTCTAACTAGGGAACCCAGTTAGATGAGGAGAATTTCAAGTGGCAAAAGGATGCTATTTAGATTCAGTTACAGTGAGGTCAGGAAAATAACCACAGATATAAAAAAATCACTGACACAGCTGTTTTTCTGTTTCTAATAAAACGCTAAGGCAGAACTGACCTCAAACCTCATCTTCTAGAAGTCTTTGAAGCTACCATAAAAAAAGTATAATTATCAATGTCCTTCCTGGTCGTTGGTGGACAAGTACAAAAGAAAGCAATGATAAAACGAATAGTTAAAAAAAAAAGTCAATTAAATTCTGACTTTTAAATTCTGATAAAATATCACAGAATCCCCAACTGACTATGTATGGCTGGGAACATCAGAGCTATGAGTTCTTAAAGCCCTTGACTTCTTCCTATCAAGGTGAGAAGGCATCATAGCCATCCAGGTGAGGGAGGATGGCCTCCTGAATTAGCTGTGGCAGGAAAGATGGAAAGAAGTAGGCAGAAATGACAGAGAGTCTGGAAACAGCAATGATGGGACTTATAATAGAGTTTATGTTCCACACTTTCGAGTCAAAGAAAAGCCATGGGTTTTAATCTTTTATATATAATGAGCCCATTAGATAAATAGGGCTAAAACAGGCTCTTGTGTGTGTTATGACTGAGTGGAAACTGCTATTCCTAGACCCCAAGGTACAAGAGAACAGGACATTCAGTTAGTACTACTTCCCTCTTGAAACGCGAGCAGGTGGTTCCCTTCCTCCTGCATGCCAGCCTGCAGGGGGGCTCAAAGACAGGGGACTATTTCACCAGGTGAAACCTGAAAACTGACTACGAGATTGAAAGGTATTTTTATAGAATCACTCTATAAATGTCGCCATGTGGTTTAAAAGCCGTAAGCATGGATGTCAGCTCTCCTGCCCTTTTGTCCAGGTTCAGGCAGGGAGCACTGTACAGTAAGAAAGAGAACCACTGTGGGAAAAGCATTTCCCTGAAAGTCCCTTTTGCCTGGGTCTGTGCTAGGCACTGGCAATCATGGAATAGGACCTAGCAAAGCCCAAAAGTATTCCATTGCAAGTAGAAAAACAGAGCTTAATAATTAAAATTATAGCAATAAAAATACAAAACAAATAACTGTGTTTATGACTTGAGGTGTATACTCACAAAAATGATCCTGGACGCTTGAGTACTCTTTTATATTATTTGATTTGAGGAAAAATGAAAAAGTAAAACTGGAATCCTTGTGTAGAACTATGTATGATATTTTCTGCTAAGAAAGGTATTAGCTGAACCTACCTCAAAAGTCATTTCGAGAAGGTTTTTGGGAATCTGCATGACTCCCGTGTCTCCTAGCTCTCCCGATACACAGATCCAGGGGTTCGATGTGATGATTGCATTGCTCAGCTTTTTGATGGGGATGATCACTGACCTATATGGAATCACTGAAAGAACAATGCTGAAATTAATTAAAAATCACAATAACATTCTCCTGATAATAAGGGCAATATATATTAATGGCTCTGTTGGCTTTCACAGATAGTTTGCTTGTTATAGATCAAGATGTACTTAAACAAAAAGATAGGATCACCTCTTCCAGTCTAGAAAGATGAGGTCCAGTTTATAAATCACAAGTCCCAACACTTGTGATGGCTTCCATGGCGTGTATATCACCAGGTATGCCTGGCGTGCAGAGTATCACCATGGTGATATACATAACCTCTACATTTACAAAAAAACAATCCCAGCCTTAACATCAGAACTGACTGCTATATAGAATTTTCATTGTTTTAACGTTTTAAATTTTGTTCTAAAATCAAGTATACAAATGAGCATGGTTCCTGATACGGTTTCATATGTAAAAGGGGGTGAATGACTTCTTGGACACTATCCCCTTGTCGCTAATCTTCTCGGGCAATGTTTCAGAACGTTCCTATCACAATTTTACAGCACGTTACGCAAAGCCAAGAGTAATAAACAATGCCATTCTGGACCTAACATAAAGTCTATAAACCACAATTTGGAAAGCTATTGAGGCCACTCAGGTACAAGAGGAGCCTTGGGGAAAGAATCAAGACGTAGAAAGAAATCTGTGTGTAACGTTTTCCTTCTGAAGGCTCTTCAAACGGCACACCGCTAGATGTCACTGTCCTATCACTGTCTTTTGCCCAAAAGGCTAATTAGACGTTGCACACTCACTCCATTCTCTTTTAAAAACAGGGATAGCTCAAACACACTGGTGCATTTTTATCTCTCAGAGTCATGCTTCTTTTTGTTTTTTTGTTAAAGCAGGGTAGAATCAATTTTTGTTGGTATCCTTGGGATTTCTGCTCCTTTAGTCATAAGAACGGGTATCCGAAGCCCTCTTTGAAAGATCTACACATATATTGCACAAGGCGCCCAGATACAACCTCAGAAAATGAGATCATGGTTCAATGCACTCTTAGATGAAGAAAGTGAAAGGGATAAATGGTTCATTTCCCTAATTTTACGTAAACGACTTTCTTTATGTTGGGTGAATAACCTCCCTTTCTGTCTTTTCATTTTGGCTGAAGGAAAGGAAAATGTCAGAGGAAAGGCCATACTTTCATGGTTTAGTAAACAGCAGAATCAAATGGGTTTTGAAACTGAAAGCAGAAGAGGTTAGTGCAAGACATTATTTTAGGTGCCAGAGGCTCCTCTCATTCCTTTCACTGAGAGGGTTAGAAAAGCTACAAAAAAAAAAAAAAAAAAAAAAGAGGGTTTAGGGTCAGCAGTTCCGTGGCTGCAAAGGGACCACAGATACACAACAGTGATTACATAAAGTATAAAAGGATTAATATTATTAAACTTAAAATATTTTTTTCATGAAGCTCTCAATTCCTCGAACAGTTACTTACATGAAATCTACAGATAAAAGTAGGATCTTAGGAGTCCTAGCTACCTCTATTTCTTCTCTTTTAAAACTGTACATAACATCTTAGCTTCTTTTTTTTAAAAAAAGATTTATTTATTATTTGAGAGAAAGAGAGAGAGAGAGAGAGAGAGAGGGGATGGTGGGGGAGGGGCAGAGGGAGAGGGAGAGAATCTCGAGCAGACTCCCCACTGAGTGGGGAGCCCAACACAGGGCTTGATGTCACAACCCTGAGATCATGACCTGAGCTGCAATCAAGAGCTGGGCACTTACCCGACTGAGCCACCCAGGTGCCCCCAACACCTTAGCTTCTTCCACAGGAATGTACTAAACTGACAGTTTACATACTAACGGATAGCTGACAGATACTACCGCTTGGCCCAATACCCAGTTCAGCTCCATTTTTCCTTGTCTGCTTCTACCAGAGCCTAGAAAGCCAAAACCTACAAATTTTGGCCAGTGAAATGTTATATTTACTGGGATTTCTTAGAAAATCCTGTTTTTCTAGCACAGGTTCTGCCCTTTCCTCCTTGGCACTCCTTCCTTCTTCCTGCTAGAAGGTGGACTGAGAATACCATCTTGTGACCATGAGGTAATCACATACTGACGACTATCTAGGAAGAGAGGGACAAAGACCCCGGGTCCATGAACGTACTATGGAATATCTTGAAACTTCTCATTATATAAGAAATATGAAACACCTATTTGTTTAAAGCACTGTTTTCCAAGTTTCTGATTCTTGCAGCAAAACACAATTCTTAACTGATACAAGTAAAAATTCTCCAAAGTGGGGAAGGGGAGCCGCTGTACATAAGAATCGGTACCGATGAATGGAATAAATACTATAATTTGACTTTCTATCAAAAACACATCTCCGGTCAGCATTTCCTCCTACTCTACAGACATACATTTTTCAGTAAGGTTTTGAAGTCTTTCTGAATCATTAAAGTGTAATGATGTTCACAGTTCTATACGTTTATTATGGTATGCTGAATTTAAAAATTTTATGTATTTTACATAAGATACTGGACCATTTATTTAATTTTTTTTTTTTTTTAAGTAAGCTTTAGGCCCAACATGGGGCTTGAACTCATGACCCTGCGATCAAAAGTCACATGCTCCACTGACTGAGCCAGTCAGGCATCCCTAATGAAACATTCTTTTTAACATCCATCTCATTTCCTACTGCAGACTGGGCTTCATGGGAAGCAGATGAAGTCAGAAGTCAACATGCAAGATGTTGCTCCTGGGATCACCACGTGGCTGAGAGAGAAGCTGAGCTGTGATGCAGTCACAGTGATCCCACAGTGAAGTTCTGAACAGCCCTATGATAATCCTAGGATGCTGGCTGGCCCTGCTAAGAGGGATCACCTTGGGGGGTGGTGGGGAAGGGTAGTTTGTTCTGGTGAGGCACTTCCCACAGGGGCTGACAGCTGACGGCTGCTTTCCCGCAACACTCCCAGCTGCTGGGGTACAACCTTCATTCCTAAATAGAGGTCTGGGGCCCGCCTCACTCCCAAATAGTGTCTATCTCGCTGTATTATAGTATACTTCAATTTTAAAAATATAAACTCTTATTCCATTAGTCGCCTGAGCAACTCTTCACTTAATAGCCAGTTCTCCAGACTTACTGATAGTGGTGAACACACTGGTGAAGCAGAAGTAGTCAACCGCATTGAGGGAAAGAAGATGGTAAAGAAACTGCTCTCTTTCTTCTTCACAGCGTAGAAAAGCATAACGCTTATAAAGCTTCCTAGGATTGGGTAAGACAAGCACAAAATAATAGTATATTTTTCATGCTTTTCGTAATGTCTTGCACTAAAAATAAACACCTTCACTTAGTCAAAGCCAAATACTTTAATTTTACTTTTAGGACTCAGTCCTAAGAATGTAATACGAAATACGGGCAAGGTTTAATCACAGATGTCCACTAAAATGTTATTTGTAAAAGGAAAAGTATATCATGGTATACGCATACATCGAAATACTATGTGAGCATTGAAAATAAAGTTTAAAAAGTTTTTAACAACAACGAAACTACTAAAAATAATAAGTAATTTTTATTAAGCACTTACATTTAAGCACTTTTCCAAGTGTTTTATAGTTATTAATACTTTTAATCCTCATGATTACCCTATGAAGTAAGTCTACTAGCATTCAAAAAGTAAATAGTAAAGGCAGTATGTGAACAAAGGCATTCAGTCTTCAGAGCTTAAACTCTTATGATATACTGAAATGTTTATAATACACTAAGCTAAAAAAACGATGATACTACTGGGGAGTCTGGACGGCTCAGTTGGAAGAGCACGCAACTCTTGATCTTGGGGTTGTGCGTTTGAGCCCCAAGTTGGGTGTAGAGATTACTTAAAAATAAAATATTAAAAAAAAAAAAAGGATGATACTGAATTGTAAATACAGTATAACCTTAACTAAGAGAGTATGCATAGAAAAAGTAAGTAAAAAGTAAAAGAAAGTATAGAAAACATGTGAAATAATTGGTATTTATCTTTATGTAGTGGGATTTTTTTTTTAAAAGCTGTACACCCAACATGGGGCTCGAACTCGTGACCCAAGATCAAGGGTTGCATGCTCTACCAACTGAGCCAACCCGGTGTGCAACTACATCTGTGTATGTACGTACATATGTATTTATAAAACTCTGTGCGACATATGGGGCTTGAACTCATGACCCTGAGATCAAGAGTCACACGGCTCTACTTACAAAGCCAGCCAGGCACCCCCAGGCACCCAACCTTTATGTAGCACTTTATGTACTTCGGCCACAGTGGCCATGAATGATTTATAATGGGCAGCAATGGGTAAGGACAGCTAGTTTCAGAGAACAAGATTAGGTTCACAGGCTATACCTCACTTTGCATTCTTTATCAAACCTACTCTTTGGACATTAAGACTCATCTTAAAATGCTCCAGGGGGTAAGTAGCCCAATGATGATGTGTACAAATGCAAAACTACAAAAAGCATTGCTATCAAGATGAGATTCCAACACAGGGCCGAGTTTGAGATCTTTGTTGAATTTTTTGCCTAGCTTTGCTCTAGAGACCTAAGTCCTCAGACTTTAAATTAGCTCTAACAATATATATTACATAGATGATGCATTTTAGCTAAGAGGGTTTCTTGATGGAGTAAAGGGAAACCTTTTAAAAGAGTTAACAATTAAGTAACATGCACTTGATTGCTTTCCTGGCTCTGAACTATTGGATGTAAGCACTGGCAAGACTCTCAGAAAAAACCTGTTAATGCAGACTTTTTTTTTTTTTTTTTTTTGCTACTTCAGGTTTTTTTTTTTTTTTTTTAAAGATTTTATTTATTCATTTGACAGAGACAGAGGCAGCCAGCGAGAGAGAGAACACAAGCAGGGGGAGTGGGAGAGGAAGAAGCAGGCTCCCAGCGGAGGAGCCTGACGTGGGGCTCGATCCCAGAACGCCGGGATCACGCCCTGAGCCGAAGGCAGACGCTTAACGACTGAGCCACCCAGGCGCCCCTACTTCAGGTTTTGTAGTGATCTTTACAATATGATATAAGGTTTACATAAATTCAACCTATCTTTTGGATGTTACTGTCAGCCTGTGTGGACTAGTTAGCTTTTTTTTCTGGTTGAGAACAGAGCAACTTGGCCTTTGGCTGCCAAGTCTGGTGTATCCTCCCAGGTAAAATCAAATACTACGTCAAACCACGGAGCTTCCAAAGCACATGCCTGTTAGAAAGGAAGAACACAGTGCATAGGAATCAGCAGTTCACGCTGAAGAAGCCAGTCTGCCAGCTTATGCAGTCTGCTTTGCAGACACACAGGTCACAGCAGCAGAAATGTCTAAGAGGCTGTCTCTTACTTGGTGAGCAGCTGGTTGGAGAGCAACTGCTTGAGATGCTGGGACAAGAGCTTCTTTTCTAGAGATAGTCTTATCCACGCTCGAGCTCGTCCGACGTCCGTCTTGATCTCACTCATGTTCTGAATATGCCTACAGAACAGGAGCAACAGCAAAGATGTAGATCCTAAGAATAACCTTGAGCTGGAAAAGAACTAAAGCATTACAGCACTTTGCACAGAACACTTCCTTCATACTTAGAAGTGTGAATGGGTAATACGCACTTTATGTTGACTGAACCGTTCAAAGGTTCCATCTGAATCATGAATTCAGTCCCACATCAGAATCACCATTACAACACATGCACACAGGCAACACCCTCAGATAAAGCAGTTAACACTTGCTTATTCTTTCATTCTTGTTCTTCAGCCTCATGGTTACCTACAACCTGGTGGCTGGTTATGCCTGACCCTCAGGAAAATAAAAGTAATAAAACACGCTGAATATTTAAGTTTTGTTTTTTTTTTAAAGATTTTATTTATTTATTCGACAGAGATAGAGACAGCCAGCGAGAGAGGGAACACAAGCAGGGGGGAGTGGGAGAGGAAGAAGCAGGCTCACAGTGGAGGAGCCTGATGTGGGGCTCGATCCCATAACGCCAGGATCATGCCCTGAGCTGAAGGCAGACGCTTAACCGCTGTGCCACCCAGGCGCCCTAAGTTTTTATTCAAAATAATTGGTCTAGTTTGACTATCTGTCACAACTTTAATCCACTGAATTATTTTTCAAATAGTTTCTGGACAACATATGAAAAATATGAAATCTTACTTTCCATGGCACTTGAAGATTGTCTTTTTTTTTTTCTACTTGTAAATTGAAAATTCTTAAGCATTTAAAAGACTCTGAAAATTGTGTGGCCACAAAAGAAATCATATGGCCAAACCCCAACAGAATGTTACATGTATGTATAGATTAATATTCAGTGTAAAAGTCAGTGCTATACCCAGAAGGACTGAGTTTATCTTACCTTTTTTTTTTTTTTTTTAAGATTTTATTTATTTATCTTAGAGAGAAAGCGTGAGCACGCACATGAGCACAAGCAGGGGGAGCCGCAGGCAGAGGGAAAGGGAGAAAGAAGCAGACTCCCCGCCTAGCAGAGAGCCCAACATGGGGCTGGATCCCAGGACCCTGGGATCATGACCAAGCCAAAGGCAGACACTTAACCTGTTGAGCCACCCAGGCACCCCCGAGTTTATCTTCCTAAATGATCTTTCCCCTATTGGGCAGGAAGGGCAAGCCTAAGGAGCAGGGTAATTATAAAGCCACCACAGTGAGTCACTAAAAAGTCTTTGTGATTGTGACCCACCACCCCTTCCTCTAATTTTTTTTTTTTTAATGTCCAGAATGACTCATCCTAGCTGTAATAAATATTACAACGAACTCTTTTCTCTAATGATTCTAAGAATTCAGAATAAGGAATATCCTCCCTGTAAAATACAGACATATTCTCTTCCTTTTAAAACATATTTTATTTTTAAGTAATCTCTACATCCAACCTGGGACTCAAACTCATAACCCTGAGATCAAGAGTCGCATGCCTCACCAACAGAGCCAGCTATACGCCCCTCTCTCTTTTATCCTTCCCCTTTCCCTTTCTCCTTCCCTTCCTCTCTTAATCCCTGGGTCTGAAGATTTAGGCCCTCAAGCGTCAGTGCTGATATGTGATCAAAGACTCTTGATAAACGAGATGTAAAGCACTGTATCACACTACAGACACACTGATGAGGTGGCTTAAAAACAAGGCAGAATGAGGAGCTAAAAGAAAATTCTGTTGCCATTTTTGTAGAGCTTATCCAATCTCACCTCATTTCTAAGAATTTTTTCAATTTATGACACACTGATTTTATCTTTAAAGGGCTCATACTAGCATACATGGTCATGATCGGAGAAAGCTGTTGTCAGGCAAGCTGCCTCTTAGACCCTGGTTCTTACTGATGGTGCTGGAAGTGGGGGGACACTTGATAACCCAACCTGGCACCTCCAGCATGAGCCTATGAAGCAGCACTGGCTCTTCCTCTCCCTGCTGACATTTCCCAAATGATGACATAGCTGACTAAAAGCAACGAAGGGACAATGCTCAGGCATTTACCACGTAAGAGTTCAACGGTATTTATAAGGTACCTGTGAGTGCAGTGCCAAGTCAGAGCTCACATAATTGAGGAATACCAAGTTGATTCCAAGCGTATTCACTGAAAATGAAGGTATACTAGCTCTGATAAGCATTAATGTTGTATAATCTTTTCCTCAGTATTCTTTCTACTCTAAAACAGTAAAATCGGGGCATGGGCGGCTCGGTTGGGTGAACATCTGACTCTTGATTTCGGCTCGGGTCATGATCTTAGGTCCTGAGATCGAGCCCTGTGTTGGCTCTGCGCTGGCTGGGTATGAAGCCTGTTTAGGATTCTCTCTCTCCCTCTGTCCCTCCCCCTTACCTCTCTCTCCCTCAAAATAAATAAGTAAATAAATAAAAAAATTAAAAAACAAAAACAAAAACAAAAACCCACCAGTAAAACCTACTGAAATAAGCTTTATGTTGGCCTTAAGCAAGTTATCTGAAGACATGGTAGGTAAGAATGACAAAGTGAAAAATAATTATAATTTGAAAAAATAATCTATATTTAAGAAAAATGAGGACTGGAATACATAACGTGCAGTCTATGTTAGGTAGCAATCAGCATTCCCATTATAAAATTACTTACACTAGGTTTTTTTTTTTTTTTTTTTTTTTGGAAAGAGGAATGGGAGTTGGGAGATGAGGCCTCCAGACTCTTTTCCTCAAGCTCATCTGATTCCCTGGCTCCAGGAAAGTAACTATCTAAAATACTGGCTCCTGAATATAATTCCTTTGTTCCAGAACCTTCAAAAACTCACAGGATACAGTCTGAACTGTGCAGGCTCACATTTAAGACTCACTACCCCTCAGCCTCAACATATCTTCCTATTTAAAAAAATTCTATTCCAGACAGCTGACTCATAAGACTTTGCATTCCATTACCTGAAGTACTTTCTTCTCATTTCCCTATTTGATTCTATTCGTGTCTGAGATCTCAGCTTCTTCTAAACACTTTTCCATGACCACGACAGCCTTCCATGACCTCTTCGATTTACGAAATCCTATAGTCTAATCTGAATCGGCCATGTACTGCTCATCACTTTTATCATTCTCTCTTGGCATACATTTTTCTCAGCTTGTAAAAGCTCCCTGGGAAAAGCAGTCTACTATTCCTTAGCAGCCCTGCAGCCTTCTTTGTACCCTATAGGGCTTAGCACATAACAGGAGCTCAAAAACTCTGTTGCTTTGTAAATCTCTATCTAACTTTATGCTTTAAAACAATTTTTATTTGTTGTGTTATTTATTTTTTTTTAAAGATTTTATTTATTTATTCGACAGAGATAGAGACAGCCAGCGAGAGAGGGAACACAAGCAGGGAGAGTGGGAGAGGAAGAAGCAGGCTCACAGGGAGGAGCCTGATGTGGGGCTCGATCCCAGAACGCCGGGACCACGCCCTGAGCCAAAGGCAGACGCTTAACTGCTGTGCCACCCAGGTGACCCTGTTGTGTTATTAAACTGTAATCCAAATCTATTAAAAATCTGCTGTGCAGTTATACCATCTGAATCTGCTTTTAACTGGAATAATTTATTATAGGTAACTATAATAGAATTCAGCATATTATACAAGTATTACTTCCAAAATAGAGCCTGTTAATTCACACAAAAGCATATATGGCATGGCTTAAATAATTTATTTACTTGATTTATTTCTAACACAATAAATATTATTCTAGAGATGTCATCCATTTTCTACCACTTTTTCCCACACTCACGTTCTTGGAGAAGGTCCCCTTCCACAGACCCAGAACACACAACTCTACTTACCACCATGACCTGTGGCCCCATGATCCTAATCCTTTAGCTAGAATGGACTGAATAAGAGGAACATGCCTGATCTAAACTGAGCTCGCTAGAATTAGTATACTGGAAGAAAACCAAGTTAGTTTTTGTTGAATGCTAAAAATAAGAAACAATGTTAAAGCCAGGGCTTGGGCAAGCATGTGCATAGTAAAACAGAAAGAAAAGGGGAAGGGAGGTGTGGGAAGGGGAGGGGAAGAGCAGATGTGAAGGGAGAAACAGCGATGATTTGCTTCCAGTGAGACAGTGAGAGTCATCTGTGACAAGACTGTTAGCAGCCACAGTTTCTGTTCTTGGATTCTGGAAGACACCCTCATATATCTCCAATAAATCCATCCCTTCTTAGTGAAGCTGGTTTGAATGGGCTTCTGTTCCCTAAAACCAAATGATATCTAAGAGTGGCAGTACCTCTAAATTTGAATCCACATTTCCTAAATCCAAACCAGTACCTACTTCACACTATGTATCATTAGCAAAACCCAGGATCATTCATTCATTCATTCATTCACTCACTTAAACCTGCTATTATTTGAGAAATTAAGGATTAGCTGACTTTAAGTTCATGTTCTATACAGACATAAAAATTCCTCGAAATATTCCTTCCAGGGTAACGAAATCAATCATAATAACTATTTAATTTTAGGGTAAAGTCAGATGCTCATAAGCACATATGTATACATTATTATTAAAAAGATAAATGAACTAGCTAGTTTAGCGTCAAGTAATTTATTCGCATCTCTAGAAGATGGAATTTTCTAGGATTTACTCAGACACCCTGCTCCTTTGTTTAGCTAGACGCGGATCACAGCGCTCATGGTCTCCTTGGTCATGCACTGCCCACTGCCCTCCTCAACAGCAGTTACATCATCACGGAGAGTCCAAGTCTGTTGGAATAGTTAGAGGACACGTACAGGGCTACTCTGGAAAGAAACTGGTAATACTGGTAATACCATGGTAATCTCTTTTAAATGTCGATAATCTGTCCCCAGCCTTTCTCTATGCAACAAAAAATCATTCTAAAACTGACAGTTTGGTGATACTTGGCATCTACGAAGGTCTTGGGGAGTTGTCTAAGATACTAAGACAAAGGGGAAAGCCTTTAGATGTACCTGTCCTGGACTCAAAGAGAAGCAATCTGGTGCCAAGACTCTTGACAACTTTAAGGACTCAAAGTGCCAATGTCTTTTTGCCTCAAGAGATAAACCTGGAAAGATGGGAGGTACCAACAGAGACATGTGCGCAACAGCGAACAGAGACTCAAGATAGGTATACTATTCTTGGAAAATAAGTTTTTTCTTTAACTGTCTAGACTGAAAGGAATCAAGGTTTATTTTTGTTTATTTTTATTTTTTTTTAAAGATTTTATTTATTTGAGAGGGACAGAGACAGCGACTGCGACAGTGACAGGGATAGCAAGAGAGAGAAAAGGGAGAAACAGGCTTGCTGCTGAGCAGGAAGCCCGACGTGGGGCTCGATCCCAGAATCCCAGGATCATAACCTGAGCCGCAGGAAGGGCCTTAACTGACTGAACCACCCAGGAGCCCCTAGAAATCAAGGTTTAGAATATTACTTGGGTGTTTTTCTTTAAGGAAAAACAACTGTATCAGCCATCCAGGGAATGATTAGGGACTAAAATGAAGCACTCGTCAAGAACCTGAAAACGGTAACAATCCTGTCCGCTGAGAGTAAAGCTCTAAAATAAATATATCTTGAATAAGAACAACATGTATAAAATGTCATCTTAAAGGGGCAGAATGGAAGCAAAGAAAAGGGAGAGACAACCATGGGCAGTGTTTTCTTCAGGGCTTCCTGAGATGATAGCAGTCCCAGGAGCATGAGGACGACTAGCATAGAGCTGGGTGGTTAGGCTTCCACATCTCTGCTTCTGAAGACAGCAAGGAGTCTTCTGATTTTTATCTAGCTTCCAGGCAAAGAATATACGTATTGGTGAAAGAGTATCAAGTCATCTGGTTAGGGAAATAATGTTTTGGTTTCACTGGCTTCCTGTGACCCTCTCCTTAGCTGGTCATAGATGTGACCAGAGCTGACAGATGACCGAACTCCAGCCCATTGTTTTTACATCTCTCTTAGGTATTTGAAGTATTACATCTTGGTCAGTAGGATTCAGTGTCTTAGAATCTGACTACATTTTGGTTTACTCATTATTTGGTTTCTGAGCTCATAAAGCTGAAGAGACTCCAGCATATGGACTACGAAGACCTCAAAGGAGTGCTGCTATGTTTGCCAAAAGAAACTGGGAAGTCATACCCATCAGAATGGCTACTGTCAAAAAACCCCAGAAAATAACAAGTACGGGTGAGGAGGTGGGGAAATTGGAATCCTTATGCATCGCTGGTAGGAATATAAAATCGTACAGCCACTGTGGAAAAAGTATGGTGGTTCTTCAAAAAATTAAACATGGAATTACCATATGATCAAGTAATTCCACTTCTGGGTATGTGCCCAAAAGAAGAGATATGTACCCACATTCACAGTATTCACAATAGCCAATAGGTGGAAACAACCCAAATGTCTACCAATAGATAAATAAACAAAATGTATATATATAAAGTGTATATATGTAAGATGGAATCCTTACTTAAAAAAGGAAGGAAATTCTGACACATGCTACGACATGGATAAACATTACAAACATCTGATAATGAACATTTCAAAAAGTCACTTAGTCTTAACTAAGTAAAACAAACCAGAAGCAAAAAGCATGGTTCCACTTAAATGAGGTACCTAGAATAGTGAAATTCACAGAGACAGAAAATTAAATAGTGGGTACCAGGGGCTGGGGGAGAAGGAAGAATGGGGAATTATTTATTGTTCAATGTGCAGAAAGCTTCATTTTGGGATGACAAGAGTTCTGGAGATGGACAGTGGTGATGGTTCCACAACAATGTGAATACACTTAATGGTGGGTTTATGCTATATATATATATATATATATATATATACACATAAAACATATATAAAATTATTATATATGTATTTTTTCTTAAACAATTTTAATTCCAGTATTAACATACAGTGTTGTATTAATTTCAGGTGTACGATATAGTGATTCAGCAATTCTATACATTACTCAGTGCTCATAAAGATCAGTGTCCTCTTAAACCCCTTCACCTGTTTCACCCATCCTCTCACCCACCTCTCCTCTGGTAACCATCTATTCTCTACAGTTGAGTCTAGCTTCTTTGGCTTGTGTCTTTTTCCCCCCCCTTTGTTCATTTGTTTTGTTTCTTAAATTCAGCATGTAAGTGAAATCCTATGGTATTTGTCTTCCTCTATTTCGCTTAGCATTATAATCTCTAGCTCCATCCTTATTGTTGCAAATGGCAAGGTTTAATTTTTTTATCATTACCACAATTTTTAAAAAAGGGCCATGTGGGTGGCTTAGTCAGTTAAGCATCTAACTCTTGATTTCGTTTGGGGTCATGATCTCAGGGTTCTGGTATCAAGCCCTACACAGAGTTCCCTGCTCAGCGGGGAGTCTGCTTGCCTTCGTCTCCCTCTGCTGCTCCCCCGCTCACACGTGTGCTTGCTCTCTCTCTCTCAAATAAATAATCTTAAAAAAAAAAAAAGCCACAAAAAGATAGAATCTGTGTGGTGGGTATAAGAATGTGTTCATTGTAAAATCTTTTGACTTTGTTATATGGTTAAAATTTTTTATGATAAAATGTTAGGGAAAAACCCTGAGAAGTCTTTTCTTGGCAATGCCTCACTACCTTATGAAACACTTTTTGAAAGCAATCAACCAAATTTTTCCCTTTTAAAGTAAACTCTATGCCCAATGTGGGGCTTGAACTCAGGACCCGAGATCAAGAGTTGAATGCTCTACTGACTGAGCCAGCCACGCACCCTTGCCGACCAATCAAGTTTTATTAAAAGCATCTATTATTTGGTCAAAATGTCACTTTAGGATACCCGTGGGTCGTCTTCAGATTTTTTAAGAGAAAGACTGAAAATTGAAAGCCAAAGTAACCCTTATGTGTTAAGTCACAGGACATCAATTTTTCAGTTGAGTATCCTGAACAAAAATTTAGTCAAGGTTATACTAAATTATATTTAAACTGATGTGCACCCTTACCCCACTGTTGACTTGTCTGTGTCTAGTCATAGTTGGTACATTCCTGGCAATGTGGCAAAGGCTGACAGCTCGTACCTAGTTAGAAAGGGACCTGACCTATGGTCAGGAAACCTTAGTTCTAGTTCCATTTCTGCTATTAACTGGTGATATGGTCAGGACGCCTGGGTGGTTCAGTCAGTTAAGTGTCTGCCTTTGGCTCAGGTCATGATCCCGGGGTCCTGGGACTGAGTCCCACATCTGGCTGCCCTGCTCACTGGGGAGCCTGCTGCTCCCTCTCCCTCTGCCTGCTACGCCCCCTGATTGTGCTCTCTCTGTCAAATAAATAAATAAAATCTTAAAAAAAAAAAATTGGTGATATGGTCTTAGACTTAACCTGCCTGGGCCTGAACTTCCACATCTATAAAAAGAAGAAGCAAAGCAATAGGACTTCTTAAGTTTCTTCTATATTCTAAAATTTAAACTGATTAGTAAAAAGTATCTTAGCAATCACCACCTTTTTAAAGCTTCCAAACTGTAACCGAGGTAACTGAATAGCAGTTTGGCCAGTTGAATCAGGTGAAGATATGAAGATATATGCAAAAATGTTAGATAAGCGCACACACCCTCATGCACACTCACAGAGTTTAAAATAGGCAAATCCTTCATTTAACAATTGAGCACCAATTATGTGTTGGACTCCATTAACACTTATTAGTAATTCAACAGTTTTAATGTCAGATAAATTGCCTCTCTCATGAAGTATACAAGTAGTGTTAGAAGAACAAATAACTGCTATGGAGAGGATTAAAATACAGGGGTGAACGAGAGTGACTGGGTGGCTGCTTCATAACAGGTGATCTGGGCTGGCTTCTTGGAGGAAGCAACATCTGAACTAAGATGCAAAATGACAAGATGGAGGTTGGCCTGTGGAAATTCTTCTGGGGCAGGTATCGGAACTATCAGGTGAAGGGAGTAAGTAGAAAAAGGCTCCAGGGCAGGAAGCAAGGAAGGCATGTTGGAGGCACCAAAGAAGTAGTATGAGGGAGAATGGTGGAAGATAACGCCGTCAAATCAAGTAGGCTCTGCCAACCAGGGCAAGGGATTTGCTTTTTTTTTTTTTTTTTAAGATTTTATTTGAGAGAGAGAGAAAGAGAGAGGAAGAGAGTGCGTACAAGCAGGGGGAGGGGCAAAAGGAGAGAGAGAAGCAGGCTCCCCACTGAGCAGGGAGCCTGATGCGGGACTTCATCCCAGGACCCTGGGATCATGACCTGAGCCGAAGGCAGACACTTAACCATCTGAGCCACCCAGGCATCCCAAGGGATTTGGATTTTATTCTAAGATTACCGTATTACCTATGGGGAAGATGAATTACAGTAGGGCAAGCAATGAAATATGGGGACCGTGATGTAATCCAGGTGAGAAGTTATAGGGCTTAGACTAGAGAGGTGACAGTTCATTGATCAAACATTCAGTGGAATAGGTGAGCAGCAGTTGTGCCAGGAACTGAACCCGTATGTTAGGTATGATAAGTTACCTATGCCTGCCTGTCTATAATAACAGCCCCTATACATTTCCTTTGAACCAGACCTGGTTTAAACACACACACTACAAACAATATATGCTTTATTTTTAAATAATTAGCCTCACGAAAATATTGTAAAAATACTGTAGAGAGTTCCTGTATTCCCAGCTTCCCATAAGGTTAACATCGATATAACCAAAATAAGACATGAATGTTGGTACAATACTATCAACTGAACTACAGACTGATTTCACCAGTTTTCCCCCTTATGTCCTTTTTCTGTTCCAGAATCTAATTCAGGATCCCATACTGCATTTTGTTGTCGTTTTAGTCTTCTCTAATCCATAACAGTTTCCTAGCCTTTCCCCGTTTTTCAGGACATTGATATTTTTGAAGAGTATTAGTCAATTATTTTGTAGAATGTCCCTCAGTTTGGATATTTCTGATGTATTCCCATGGTTAGATTGCAGTTATGCATTTATGACAAGAATACTGCACAAGTTGTAGTCTTTTTGGTCTATCACATCAGGGAGTACATGATGTCATGTTTTAACTACTAGTGATGTTAATCTTGAGTACTTGGTTAAGGCGGTGCCTGCTGAGTTTCTCTACTCTAAGCTTATTTTTGCCTTTTAATTAATAAATTCTTGGGGGAGATACTTTTTGAAAATGAAGATTCACTACGTTCATCCTGTGTTCTCCATTCCCCAGTCCTGGAATCAATCACTTCTCTAGGGATCCCTGAATTCTTTCATTGGAGGATGGTATTTAGAAACCAGTATGTGGGTGCTGGGCGTACTCATTGCCATTTTGGGGCTTACTACTTTTAGGCCCTCTCAGTGGAAAGAGCTTGGAAATATATCCGTGATTAACAGGGGCAGGAAACAGAGGCAGGGGGGAGGGAATGACTCAATAGAAATAGCACAGGGGAATTTTGGGGTGATATAACTATTCTGTATCATGACTTTGTATTTGTAAAAGTGCATAGAACTACACACCAAGAAAGTATGAATTTTACTGCATATACATTAAAAACAAAAATGACCAGAATGTAAGGAGAACCAAAAATGGAATACAGATTAACAAATGAACTTAACTGTATTACAAATGAATAATATAACCACACTGAAGGGAGGGGAGAAAAAAAGAACAAATCTTAATTTTGGAAACCAGTATTTTGACTGGATGCTGAAAGGCTAAAGACAAAATCACTAGAGAGGTATACAAGCACTATGCTTACTTAGTAAACTTGCTTCAGCTTCTTCCAGGGGTATAGGTTAGTAATTCTGAAACTACTGTGGGTATACTAGGATTGCACAAATAAGTAAATATATTGTAGATAATGAAAGCCAAGTTTCTCATGGATTAGAGAAATTACAAATAAGAGAGAAGGCTAGAATGATCCCTATGGTGTTGAATTGGAATCCTAGATACCATTATGAATTCATGGTTTAAAAAGAATTGTCTGGGGCACCTGGGTGGCTCAGTCAGTTAAGCGTCTGCCTTTGGCTCAGGTCATGATCCCAGGGTCCTGGGATTGAGCCTTGTGTCAGGCTCCCTGCTTTGTGGGGAGCCTGCTTCTCCCTCTCCCCTCTGCTCACGATCTTTCTTGCTATCTCTCTCTCTCAAATAAATAAAATCTTAAAAAAATAATAAAATAATTGTCTGTGTGGTATGTAAAAAAATATACATATATATAAGTAAAGGTGGAAACAGAAATAAATATATACGTATATACATGTGTGAGTAGGTATACACACATTTGTTTCCAGGCCTATTTTGGGTCCTTCACATTTATTACCTCACTGAATCTTTGTATTTTATTTTATTTTTTTGAAGATTTATTTGTTTACTTTAGAGAGAGAGAGACTGAGAGAGAGAGAGAGTGTGCATGTGCTCAGGCCAGGGGAGGAGCAAAGGGGGAGGGAGAGGGACAAGCAGACTCCACACTGAGCCCCGACACGGGGCTCAATCTCACAACCCTGAAATCATGACCTGAGCGGAAACCAAGAGTCAGACACTTAACCAACTGAGCCACCCAGGCACCCCTCATTGACTCTTTACACCAACACTTTGAGAGAAAGACTGTTACTATCCCATTTTACAGGTAAGGAAACTGGCATGTAAGTAATTGTCTGGGGCTCCAGAGCTAGCACATGGCAGAACTGAAACAGCAGCCTCTGTGGCTGGTTCCAGAGCCCGAGGTCTTGAGTAGGAAGCTATACTGTCTCTTACGAGGTAAAGGGAGTCTACGTAAGCAGGACATCCCTCTCCCCAAAGAACAACAACATGAAGGAGATACGAGTAAATAAACAGGAAACTGGAAGCAGTAGGATAGCGTTACGTGATGTGACCATCTCCTAATTAGGTTTCAGAAGTCTGGTTCTACTCTGAAATCACTGTAGAACACATGTGGTTTTATTTTTTCATTAAGAGAGCTGGAGATCATTTTTCCCTCATAGTTACAACTATTCTTCTCACGCTGGCCATCAAAAGGAGTCCTACGGCTCCTTGAGAACAACTGTATTTTGTCTAGCAAGGAATAAAGACACTGAAGATATAAATATATAAATTGACTCAGATAACAAAAACTAACATTTATTGAACCTTACTATGAGCCAAGTACTTCTTAAAACTTTTTGTAGTAGTGGACTAACTCATTTCATTCTCGTAACAATCCTATAAGATAGAGAACGGTTTTGAGATATCTCCATTTCAGAGACGGAAAAATTGAGGCACAGACAAGTTACAAAAATTGCCTCAAATCACACAGTTCAAGCAGTAAAGCCAGGATGCGCTACCACTGCACTAAGCTGCCACTCTTAAGAGCTATGCTTTTCAGTTGCAAATATCTGACAAATCAAATAAACATCTATAATTAATATTAAGAAAGCAATAAGCCATAAGACGAAAGTTAAGTGTTCTAATGTTATAACATTGATTTTAAACCTACATATTTTAAGAGCTTAGTGTTGTACCTAAAATGTTTAAAACAAAAGAGCCTCTGTCTTCCTCATTCAATAAATCTATTTTAGATATCTCAATGCTTTCTAATGATTTCTAAGACCAGTAATTGCAACTGAGAATTCTTAGATTTGCATTTGCTTCCAATTAAACCTACCTAACAGCAGTTTCTCTGCCAAGTAACTTGTCATTATTTGCAGATTTTTTTGGTCTGTGTCTGTAGGCAGCAGGTATTTAAGGAGGTTTTAAAAACTGAACAAAGAAATTACAAAATAATTTAGCTACTTTAAAACTCTTCTCAGTTGCATTTTCCCTTTGAATTTAATGTCAGGAAAAAAATAATAGTATAAAAGAAAAATAAGCAAGATTATAAAAAATGTTTTCCTCGGAATACATAAGCGAATAATACACAAAGCCATAATTATTTGAGCAATATAAGTGAAAGCCATAAATATTTGATAGTTATCATCAAATGCTAGCATATATACCTCATGTCTTGGATAAGAGAGACCCTGAGTGTTGGCAACATAACTCCTGAGTCAGATTTTCTTCTTTCTGGTCCAAGGGCAACTATGTAAAAAAAAATATCAGCAAAGTATTAGAAAAATAAAAAAATCTACATGGTTCACATTCTATAAATAAATACTTTCAAATTACTTTGATAAGAACAAATTTTGAAGACAATGGAAAATATCAAAATTTTTTTCCCGGAATGTTGCTACTTTATTAATACAGTAAAACAGCTATTTCCTTTCTAATTAATCTGGGGCTGCACTTGGAAATTTAAAATGAATCATAAAAGCCCATTTAGCAAATAATGCAATGTGTGCAAATTTTGGCCATGAGGACCAGTCATTTTCTAAACTTATTTATTCCAATAGCTCTGGATAACTACAAGAAAGCAGTGTCTATAAATTAAGCTACTAAGTATGTGAATTATCTCTGGGCTCATGAATTGCAATCACATAATTTCTTTATACTGTGAAAGAGTGTTTAAAATGGAAAATCTAAGCATCTGGGCTCTCTAGTCTGGTAAGTTTCTACTTCAAAGTTCAGGATCCAAAGTACAGTATATCATGCAAAGTGAGTAATCTAAATGGACATTTAGAAGTAAAATGTCTGTGAGTCATTATCTTTGGAGCCTGAGTGGTTAACGTTTATAAAAGGAGGAAAGATTGTTCCCTTAAATAGCCATAGCTAAGCAATCAATTGTTGGCTAACGAATTGCAGTTGGGAGTGCTCAATCTCACTTTAAATGGGATGCAGTGGAGTTCTGTGCCCTTTCTTTATCTCCATTTTCCTATCTGTAAATGAAAACTAAATTGTAACATCACACTTAGCAAATACATTGATAACATTAGAATTTAAGATGTGGGTTTTATTGTATATTAAACCTACATGTTCTCAGTTTTTAGATCCATTCTACTTTGGAGAGGCTAGGGTACAGTGCAGAAACACACAGATAGATGTGAAGCTCCGACTGAACATTCTGTTGTCTTAGGATCTGCATTTTTCAGCACCTGGTCAAAGTGGCTGAGCTGATACTTGGCAGGTATGAATGAGCACTGACAGGGCTGCCAGGACAAAGAGACTGTGGCGAGGCCAACCTAAAGGCAGTTCTTTTGAGGGCCTTTCACACCAGGTGGGTGATAAATAGGCCATTTGTCATGGCAGTTTTGGATGGAGTTGTCAATGGGTCACTAAAAATACTGCTTTATCTCGATACCCAGGAGGTAACAGACACCAAGGAAACTGTTCCAGTGACTTGCAGGGAATGTGCTATGTTAGTCTTCCTGTCTGAGACTCTCACCATTTCAGTGTGTTGTTAATGAAAGCACACTTCTCTTTTTGGGGAGAAAGTGAAATTGTTCAGAGAACGCTTCTAGAACTCCAGATGATTTGATAGCATGAAAGAGGGCCACACCAGTGTTAAGAAATGGACTGAAAAGAGGGGGAAAAAAAAAAGATCATGAGGCAGGAGAAAGGAACTGAAACCATAATCAGCAACTTGGCTAGAGGGAGACATGACAACAAGAGAGAATCATGCCTCCAGAAGCAGAGAGCAGGCAAGAGGCTTAATAAAAGAGGAGCCTGATACTTAAAGAGTAGCAGAATCCACAGTAAGAGCATTCACAGGCCTCAGCACTTTTTGGGCATTCTATTCTGGAACTCTGTTTTCTTCATTCTTCGCTGATCAATGCTTCTTAAATATATGATGTATTTTAAAAAACATTTGTTTTTAAACATTTTTAAAAAAGATTTTATTTATTTATTTGACAGAGAGAGAAAACATAAGCATGGGGAGCAGGAGAGGGAGAAGCAGGCTCCCTGCTGAGCAGGGAGCCCAACGTGGGACTCGATCCCAGGACCCTGGGATCATGACCTGAGTCCGAAGGCAGATGCTTAACCGACTGAGCCACTCAGGCGCCCCCATATGATGTACTTTTTTATGTCTCCATGCAATTTGTTAAAGTCTTTAGCTCACCCTTTAACACTTCTGTATCTTTCTCCTTGTTTACAGCCTATTTAGCATTTTAGACTGAGAGCACTCTAGCTTAATAGTTAAGAACATGGCTTTCTCCAACCCTACAGAGAACTTAACAGCTCACTGACTTTGGGTAATTTAACCTCTCCATGGTCTGTTTCCTCATCTGCAGATTGGGGTCAGCAGCAACACTACCTTATTCAAGTAGATGTAAAACACTTAGAATACTGCCTGGCACAAAGTAAGTTCTCAATAAATAAAACAAAATGAAACTTGGCTTTAACTTTGTCTCTTTGTGGAATCTTTCCTGAATATTCTCTCTTCCCAAGGTACACTGTTAGATGTTGCTCCCTCCCTCCAACAGGACCTGTGAAACTGAACACCTAATATAAACTTAACTTAACATTTCTATTACTGTTAAACTATATGCCTCATGAGGCTCAGTCCTATCCTTTCCTTAGAATACCTACAGGGCCTGGTGGAGGCCCCACACCACATACATGCTCAACAAATATTCACGGAGGAAGATGAGACTATTTAGGGCCACATGGCGGAGACTTAAATGACAAATTAGAAATCTGCAAAACTCCTAGGATGGCAGGAAGGATTCTGAAAAGAATGCTATGCTCCTGAATGCTTTTTTAGTTAGTTAACTATAGTGACAATACAATGGTTTAAGAGAAATAAGGGAGATGAGCTAGAAGCTTTTTCAAAGGCCAGCTTATGGATGAACTAAGACCGTGACAGCCAGGGAGAATGAAGAGAAATATGCAGTGGAAAAAACCACAGAACCTAATGACTTGATGTAGAAAGTGAGCAAGACTCAAGAGTCAAAAACAATATTAAGTATGAGTATAAAATGATTTAATAAAGATTATCTCATTGAATTATGACTTTCCTTTGGATCTGTTAATCTTGTTGCAAATGAAGAAACTGAGGCTCAAAGAGGTCAAGAAACCCACCCAACTGTACACATTCATCAAAAGGGGCAGAGTGTTCTGATGTCATGTCCACTGGGCTTTCTGTTATATTACAGATGACATCTGGCTTCTAAGCTTGATGGAGAGAAGAGGACTGATGCCATTAAATAATATGGAGAGAAGGGAGAAAAGCCTAATAGGGACAGAGGGAGAGGTGCTGAGATAACTGGTTTGTTTTCAGATATGCTGAGTCTGAGGTCCCAGTGGGCTGTCAGGATGGATGTGTAAGAACTAGGGTTGGAAAAAGATTTATGAATAATCTGCTAATCAGATAGCTGAAGGATGACACGGGAGGTAGGCAATAGTAGTTATATTATGGTTTGAATTATGTCCCCCAAGAAGATGTAGAAGTTCCATCTCCCAGGACCTATGAATTTGACCTTATTTGGAAACAGGGTCTTTGTAGATGATCAAGTTAAGATGAGGTCATTAGGGTGTGCCATAATCCAATGTGACTGGTGGATGACCTTATAAAAGGGAAATTTGGATACAAAGACAGACATGAGCAGAGAAAAGGTGATGTAAAGACACATGGAATATGCCATTTAAAGGCCAAGAAATTTCTGTGATGACCAGAAGCTAGGAGGGGAGCCTGGGACAGATTCTCCTTCACAACCCTCAGAAGGGACCACCCCCGCTGATACCTTGATTTTGGACTTCTAGCCTCCAGAACTGTGAGACAATAAATTTCTGTTGTGTAAGCCACCCAGTTTGTGGTACTTCATTACGGCAGCCCCGGGAAACCAGTAACAGTAATTTATTAGTGACTTTGGAGGGAACAGTTCTGAAGCCTGTGAGCAGAAAGCAGTTAATGAGTAAAGCCACACATTTCACCTAGAGATCTAAACTCTAAGAAGGTTTCCATCAAGTCGACTCCAGAAGAGAAATTTATACATGATTTAAATGTATACATATATTCCTATTTCTTATTTCAACATACTCAAATGTAACGGGCACTTTCTCCTTCAACATAAAGACTTGTGGATTTAATATTTGGCCACAGAAATTCCTTTTGTGTATGTGCCTGAATCAAAGCTGCTACACAGGCAGCAAATTTGTAGAGCACAGAGATTGTACACATTGTTTTTATAGAACCATCTACAGTTTATAGGCAAGTAAGTGAAGAAAAACTTTTTTTAAGTGAGTTCTACACCCGACGTGGGGCTTGAACTCATGACCCTGAGATCAAGAGCTGCATGCTCTGACTGCTACGTGCCCCAATGGAAAAAAAAAATTAAGATTTTATTTATTTAAGAGACAGAGAGAGCATGCGTGCAAGTGAGCGCATGAGCGGGGGTGGGGAGGAGGGGTAATGGGAGAGGGAGAAGCAGACTCCTTGCTTAGCAGGGACTCGGGGCTCGATCCCAGGCCCGGAGATCATGACCCGAGCTGAAGGTAGATGCTGAACTGACTGATCCACATAGGCACCCCTCTATAGAAAAATTTTGATGAAGATAATTGAAGAGTGTCTCAAAATTCTTGGGCTAGACCCAGAATAACCATTTAAAAGCAGTATTTCCACCCCCCCCCCCCGACATCCTACTCCACTCGTCAACTGATTTAAAAATCCATTTAAAGTTTAGTGGAAGCTTGTCCAAAGATGCAAGGTATAAGAACACCACCTATGTCTAAGCTGGCCAACATTTTTAAAGGTGGAAACTTTTGGGTAATATGTCAAGAACAGTCTTCTTTCTAGGATCAATTGCATTCTGAGATCCTGTCTCTGTAATAGGACTTCGAACTACTAGGTGCAGTGACTTGGTCAAAATTTGACTGGGTCAAAATTAAGACAGCCTGAAAGACATGGAGGAAACTTAAATGCATATTACTAAGTGAGAGAAGCCAATCCGAAAAGGCGACATCCTACATGACTCTTAACTATATGATATTCTGGAAACGGCAAAACTATAGATAGAGCCAGTAAAAAGGCCAGCGGTTGTCAGCGGTTAGGGGAAAGAGAAGGATAAATTAGTGGAGCACAGAGAATATTATTACGGTGGCAAAACTACACTATCTGATACTATAATGGTGAATCCATGTCACTACACATTTGTTTACACCCACAGAAGGTACAACACCAAGAATGAACCCTAATGTAAATTGTGGACTCCGGGTGGTGATGTGTCAACGTAGGTTTATCAACTATAAGAAATGTACCACTCCGGTAGGGGATGCTGATAATGAGGGAGGCTATGCATTATGTGGAGGTAGAGAGTATACGGGAAATCTTTGTACTGTCTGCTCAATGTTGCCGTGAACCTAAAACTGCTCTAAAAAAGTCTGTTTAAAAAAAATTAAGATAATCATCCCTGCTATAGTCTTCTCGATAAGACAGACTTTTTCCATTCTTCTACAACCCTTAAAATATCTCTGACTCCTGTTTCGTGTTGCTTCGGAAGGAATAGTAATGATCTATCATGGAGTCTTATCCTGGCTCAATGCTAGTAACAGCAGTGTTCAAACCTACTGTGAATTTCTAAGTACACAGAGATCTCTCCTTAATATGAAAATGCAGACTGTTTACTGCCATTAATTAGGATGCTTAACAGTTGGTAAACAGAAGTAGTTTTTCTGGGGAAAAAAAACCCACCCAGATTTAAAAGCAGAAAGTCAATAAACTGCTAATTTCTATATAATTAGAACACACTGCTTCTCAATAATGAGCTATTTTATTTTTAAGCTAATGTTTTTACATATATTTCACACTGTCATATTTTAAAATCCTAACTTCGTGGGCTGAATCATCAGAAGTGTTAGAGCAATATTTATAATAAAATCCACCCTTCCTAAGAGACAGTAAATTTGATTTCGAAAGCTCCATGGCTTATATTAATCCTATTTAGGATCGGTAAAATATTTAGCCTATGTTCATACTTTGTGTGTTCACTGTATTCTCACTAGCCCTTCATCAACACTTGACAGTGTAGCACAAATAGTGACTGCATGAGGCTTTGACACATTTGATACTTCTTAGCCTTGACTTCAGAGTTTTGCTGGCACCACTGACTAATAAAAGGCCATTGCAAACAGCTGAGTCTCTGGTCGCCACCTCAACCACCCAACATCTGACCAGCCAGAGCCATGAAGCTGCTGGTGTTGCCCGGCAGCTACTTGCTCTAACAGCTGGACATTCTTGCATGCCTCATTTGGCAAAAGAGCCAAATGCTTCCATCTTCCTGCCTTAGCTTGGTTTTCCGACGTTTCATCCTACAAATGGCTACTTCTTCCTAGGAATTTATTTTTTCTAATTAGGGTAAGCTATCTTGGTTATTGTCTTATGATCTGAACAGCTAAATTTTCTATGAACACAGGTAAGTGTTAGAGATAGTTTCAGGGCATACGCCAATGCATTTTTACTTTTCTCAACAGAAAAAGGGGCAAAGGAGATGGATACAAGAGAAGGCTTTTAAACTAGATGTCAATCTTTACAAATATAGTTACATCTTGGGACATCAGAACCTTGACATTCTATTTAGCGGAGCTCCAGGTTAATGCAGTATCATATTCATATTCCTCCCTGTCTCAGTAAATACTAGTAAAAACTAGTAAAAACCTAGTAAAAACTAGGTTTCCAACAGTAATCACCACCTTTGGGGTAGTACTGCAATGAGGGAATGGAACTACGGTATGCTTCAATCATATTTGCAATGCGTTCTTAAGCTGGTGGTTGGCTTATGAGTTTTTTAAAATATTTTTTTTTATATTTCTTATGTCTAAAATAATCCATAATTTTAGAAAAGGTTCCCAAATAGCTGATTAAGTATAAAACATTTTATATCTACTAGCTTTCCACCATTACTACTACTTTTAGTGAAATAGATGGTTATTTTACTTCAAGAAAAATACATAGAAGGCAGAACATCTAGGAACCCTACATAACTCTAATTAGCTAAAGTACAATCACACTTCTAACATGTGATGTCTTGCTATAAATTGAAGAAATTTCATTCCTGAAGACTTCTGAGACATATATACACATTTTTTCTGTGAAAGATTATTAATGATGGTTTTAAAACTTAAGAAAAAAAACCCAACAGTGTACACTATACCCTAACACTGGCAAGAGTAAGGTATACGTGTATGATCCTTCACAATTCATTAGGGGTTTCCACATGTTATCTTACTTAATCAACATTATAGTCTTACATAGCTTAACATTATTTTCCCTGTCTTATGGATGAGGAAGCTGAAGATCAGAAAGGTCAAGTGACTTTTCTCAGATCTCACAGCTAGTAAGTAATTTGCTTCTTCTACTTTATCCCATTACTGGCAAGAAGTTTCAGCCTGAGAGAGAGGTGAAGACAAAGCCATATGGTACTGATTCTTCCATACAGTCTAATGTTGCCAGTTCTGTAGAAACAATCAAACCAACGAACTCTCACCTGGCGATTCTGCAAGGTGCTCTTGCTTCTCTTCTCTGTCCTGAAACTGAATTAAATGTGACCACAAAGCTGACTTCCCCTGAAATTACAAGGTATAAAAACGGTTTTCATTTTGTAAGAAATAATTAATCAAAAAATAATTTCTCATCAAAACCATTCCCATTGAAATGGTCACTCTGAAGTTTGGAGATCCAAGCTCATCCATTCTTAGCAACTCACTCCATGTGAAATGAGGGTAATCCTTTGCCTCACCGAAGAAAAGATTAGCAACAGCCCAGGAAGGGCAGCTAAACAAAAGGTCAGAAGTACAAGCATGGAGATTTCCGACTTCAGCTCGGCTGTTACTTTTTTTTTTTTTTAAAGATTTATTTATTTATTTGACAGAGAGAGAGACAGCGAGAGGGAACACAAGCTGGGGGAGTGGGAGAGGAAGAAGCAGGCTCCCAGCGGAGTAGCCTGATGCGGGGCTTGATCCCAGAACACCAGGATCACGCCCTGAGCCGAAGGCAGACGCTTAACGACTGAGCCACCCAGGCGCCCTCTCGGCTGTTACTTAGTTGTATGTAATTAGGACTGTCTACACTGGCCACACTAGTAACGACAGAATTAAAAGGCTCCAGCAGTGCAGAATGTATTTGTGTACATCCATAGGCAAAATATGTTTGGATGTATGGAATGGCAGCTAGGGAAGAAAACTGGAGCCAGAGGAGAAAGAGAAAAGGGGAGGAAGAAAGAACATGTCCACAAGAGAAAAAAAATCAGAACAGAAGATAAGAGGGACAAAAGCAAAGAAACCATTTGATTTTTTCCACCCTGAATAACTATATAACTTAAAATGGTAAAGAACTGTTAAAGCTGGCTAAGAGTTTTTTTTCCTGGACAGTGACAAAAGCGGACACTTAATGGACTCAACGGGATATAACCTCTGCAGTAAATGTGCTGTTTTATCCTTTCCTGTTTACCAGGAAAGAGCCCCAAACCACTCTTAATCATGGGTTTTATTTTCTTTTTCTGGAATTAAAAAGCCTGTGGTGCATTTCTAATCATCCTGTGACAAAGGAACATATCCTTTAATTTTTATATCTTTTTCTCCTTGTTCATTTTTTTTTTAAATTTATTTATTTATTTTAGAGGGGGTCAGAGAGAGCGTGAGTGGGAGGGGCAGAGGGAGACGGAGAGAGAACTCAAGCTGACTCTGTACTGAGCACAGAGACTGATGTGGGGCTCGATCTCATGACCCTGAGATTGTGACCTGAAATCAAGAGTCTGAAGCTCAACTGACTGAGCCACCGAGGTGTCCCTCCTTGTTACATTTCTCTTAGGGTTCCTAGCCAACCATGTCCCCAGGGCCTCCTGAGACTATTACCTGCTTGATCTGCAAGCCGTGACTCCATATCCTTTCCAGTAGGTCACAGAGGCTGGCGATCAAGGTGTTCTCCTCCAAGCCGGTTATGTTTGCTTCTCCATGGCCCAGTTCCACTGCTTCGTGTCCCATCTTCTCCACCAACATGCGTTTTGTCTGAAAGCATCATGTGCGGTCACAAGTGTTACCCCAGCAACGAAGCCAAAGACCAACAAGTCAACTACTAGATCAGAGACCTGGGTTCCCTTCATTATATATATATATATATCTTTTAAGATTTTATTTTTAAATAATCTCTACACCTAACGTGGGGCTCGAAACCACAACCCCAAGATCAAATGTCACATGCTCCACAAACTGAGCCAGGCATGCGTCCCCCCCCCTTCATTATACTTCTAATTGTAGACTGTTAATCACTTTGGGAAAAGTGTCTTAATCTCTGTGGTCAACTAACTGCAGTAATATCACATATACTTTTAGTATTTTGTCAGATAAATAGGGGGTCACTAGAGGGAGATTATGATACTATTTTATCTATCTACCTACTACCTACCTACCTACCTATTTTTGCCTCCCCACAATACTAAAAGTATCCCCATGTAAACACTTATAATTGACAATTTTCAGATTACTAACTTGAGTAACACTGGGGAATTACACCAGATCCAGAAAATGTACTGTAAGAATCTGAACCCATCCTGCCACCACAACTAACCCTCCACTGCCCCTGCATCTTGGCATACTGAAGATATCTGCAGTTAGTTCTGATTGTACTTAGGCAAAACCACAATATAAACAGGCAGCTCTAAATTTTTTCAGAACTCCCTAATCTGTGAGTGAACTGGGCCTCTTTTTACTTCCTCTTTTCCTTTTATCTTGTCTCTCTGCTCACCAGTATGCACCAGAAAAGGAAGGGAAATGGAAATCAGTTTCAAGTAAGTAATTTACAGCAGTCTTAGCTACACTCATAAAATGTAAAGTGAGAGAGAATCTAGTTCCTTTACGTGGGGACTGTGTCTCTCTGATTCAACACTGTATGCTGATGCTGAAAATAAGTGCATTTACTGAATATACACAGAAGGTACTCAAGAAATGACTGTCAAATAAAAGAATGAAATTACTGGCCAAAATAATGTCCTGAATTTTGTCAATCTGTATTACTACCTTTGATAAACACGATATCTGAAAGAGACTAGTATGTAATATATACAAACCTACAATAATAGCTAAGGTCTTCTTCCTTATAGGTATACATACATGAATAGACAAGGACAAAGTTCTATACAAAAAATGTGCTGCCTTTCATATAAAATGACCACATTCCTGCACAACTTTTTTTTTTTTTTTTAAAGTAGGCTCCACATCTAATGTGGGGCTCAAACTCATGACCCTGAGATTAAGAGTCGCATGCTCCGGGTACCTAGGTGGCTCAGTCAGTTAAGTGTCCAACTCTTGATTTCAACTCAGGTAAGGATCTCAGGGTCATGAGATCAAGCCCCCCTTGGGCTCTGCGTTCAGTGAGAAGTCTGCTTGAGGATTCTTTCCCTCTGCCCTTCCCCTCAACGCTCAATCTCTCTCTAAAAAAACAAAACAAAACAAATGGAAAAAAAAAACCCCAAATCCCAAAGAGTCACATGCTCTACCAACTAAGTCTGCCAGGTGCCCCCCAACTTTTGACTGTCTTAGTATCTGTTCATGTTTCAGAGAAGACGGCAATGGCTGAAAAGGCGAGAAACACTGTGCAGGGCTCCCATGTCACTGATTCTGTGGGCAATGGAGAACCCACGAAAGCTCATGAGCTCAGTAAAGAGTACATGAGGTTTACGCCCCAGTAAAAGTTTTCTTCTAGGACAGCTACAGGCTCAAATGGCAGTGAGTAATACGTACCTTCATTCTACATTCTTTTAATAAGCCTTCTACAAATTTGCAGTTGGTCTGTGCAATCACTGCAGGAGAGAGGTCTGACAATTTGGGTTGCCTCAGGTTTTTTCCTAAACTCCGTGCCTCTTGCATATATTTCTAAAAATTAAAGAGTATTTTTAATACATAAACATCAGATACTCTTCTGACTTTCTTAACATTACACAAACAAGTGAGGAAAAATAAGATGCGGAAAAGGCTGTAAACGTACCCATGCAGTAGCAATTCAAGTTTTAGTGCCACCAATAGGCAGAGGACATTCGTATTCCCCCACCCCCCAATTGTTAACTCCTGTGAAAATGAGGGCAACAGAAATCGTGTCAGGTTAAAACACAATCACAATAAGACGGAGCTCACCTAGTTTAATCTTTTTATTGGGCATACCCAAGGTTGTAATTAGTCAGGATCATGATAGGGATGAAAAAAATTTGGATTACCAGTCCAAGGTTCTGCAAGAACCCAGTGATTCTCAGATCAGTGGTTTCCTCTTCGCCCCACATATCATGAGACTTAACATACTTCTAGCCTCTTAGACAACACTCTCCAAACCAATCTTTTGCTCTAATCAAGTCACAACAGTAAAATCAGGAGCTCTAGAATCTGAATCTATAAATTCAGGCATATTTGCTTATTTGTAAAAAGGGCATAAAGCATGCCCCCCTACCTCACAAGAAAGACTACGAACTCACTCTGAACATGTTTGCTACATTCCCTCTCTTGCCTTGTTCCACCATCAACAGAAAGTGGGGACACTGTATTACTTTCAGAGATAGTGATGGCTCAGAGAGAAGCCCAGAAACTCAGAAACCCAGTCCACTGCTCTTGAGCTTTAGTTAGTGAATGTCCAAGAAAAAAAAAATCAATACAGGTGATTACCACAGGATACCTATTGTCTCTCTTCTTGCTGTGCCACCTGCAAAAGCTCATCCGGATACCTTATGTCTGCATCAGGACCACACGGCAGAATCTCCAAAAAGTCCAAGTGTCTTAGGGCCATATTTAGAGAATAACTACTCCAACTTATATAGTAAAACTAGCAATTTGTTGAAGGGAGAGAGAGATGGTGAGCCAGCACATCCTCCCACAGGCACATATGTGAAATCTATCTTTACTATCCTAAGGGAAAAATTTGATATTACAAGGGAAAATGTGTAAAATCCTTTACATTCTTTAAATAAAAGGGAGTTTGTACATTTACAATATTTTCCGTTTGGAAGAAAAATAATCTGCTAAATCTTGTACAAATTTCTAAAAAATCCCACTGATTAGGGATTCAACTGATCAGTTTACCTGCTACTACATAAATAAAATAATGTTTCCTTTCCAGTACAATCATTTTAAGGACAGATTTTTAAGAAATGAATGCTACAAGAATTTAGTTCCCATACTATCTGTGTATGCAGCTTTCTGCTTCAAATCTCTTTTAGAGGATCAAAGAACCAGGAAAAATTTAGAATGAAAGACAACTATCACCCCTGGAGAAATTAAGTATAATAAAGTCTACCAAAACATCCTGAAGGTTAACTTTAAAATAAATAAAAAGCAGGGAATGAAGAGTTTCAGAAAAACCTGAAGATATAAGGCAGAGATCCTATTTGAGAATTATAACACCTGCATTTCCTAACATTACAGGCGAGACAAATATTATTTGGAATATTACAAATCAGAGATAAAAGGCTGGTAAAAACAAATGTTAACTGTCAAATGTTAAAGGGGTTGTTTCTCCCCAGCCTCAGTTCCTCCACCTTTAGGACTTGTGCAAAGGCAGAGAGAACTACTAGGACTCAGTTCTCAAGAAGAGGTAAGGATCCAATTAAGCTTAGGAAGAAACACAATGGCTAGAAGAGTGAGAAACAAAGGCAAGAGGCTAGGAACAGGTCCTGACATTTCTTTTTTCTGAAATATATGAATAATTAGATTTTTAAGTCCATAACTAGACTAGAAATGTAAGCATTGTTAAAGTTTATGGTTCTATTTTATAAATGAAAACAAGCTAGAACGGGGCTCTCCTTTGGCCATATTTACCAAGCACACAGCAAATCACATATGGGGGCAGTATAATTATTAGCCAAGAGAGAACTCCATAGGGCCAAGTCTCCTCCTGAGCAGCTCTGCTGAAGCCATGGAATGAGCAACATTCGGGGGGAGGGGGCAGCACGAGGCCATCCTCACATTAAGAAGTGATGTTGCCTCTGTATATTGCAAAAAATAGAGCACTTGCCTTTACAGTAAACAAGTGATGATAAAAATGTAATTTTCTTTGTGGCAGCAGGAAGAAAAGGTGTATTTTAAGGTGAAAAATGGAGAAGAGAAACCTTTCACAAGGTACGTTTCACTACTAGAAGGAAGTGACCCCAGATTTCTTCTGAGATTTCTACCATGCTCTTCTTCATTTCTGTCAAAGCCAAAACAATAAACCAGGAGTCCTAAGTTACTCTTGCCCTCAGGTGAGGAACTGTTGAGTGCAACCTGATATACACGGTTACTGGGAAGAGTACCAGTTTGGCTATCAGCAGTCCTGGGCTATAGGCCCGGCTCTGCCTTTGTGTGTCCATTTAACTTTGGGCAAGTCTCTTGGACTTCATGTAATGTTGGACAAGGTGAACTCAAAGGTTCCTCTTAGAAGTAAGATTCTACACTGATGACCTGATATTCTGACTACATAAAAAACAGATCATGAATAAAGAAAATAAATTTTATTTTAGTTATTTATTTTTTAAAGATTTTATTTATTTATTCAACAGAGATAGAGACAGCCAGCGAGAGAGGGAACACAAGCAGGGGGAGTGGGAGAGGAAGAAGCAGGCTCATAGTGGAGGAGCCTGATGTGGGGCTCGATCCCATCACGCTGGGATCACGCCCTGAGCCGAAGGCAGACGCTTAACCGCTGTGCCACCCAGGCGCCCCAGGAAATAAATTTTAAACTAAAAACAATAAAAAACCCAAACCAAAACAACAAAAAACCCCAAAATACAGATCAGGAAGGGTTCATTAAAACACCATGGAGATAACACCCAGCAAGAAAAGAAAAGAAAAGCTGTTCAAAGATGAATTATTTATTTCTGCAAAATGCTTAAATAAAAGGGAGTTTGACCATTTGATATATTTCTCCTTTGGAAGAACAACAACGTGCTACGTCTCTGGCCCCTCTGCAACTCCTCCCCTTACCTGCCAAAATACCACTAATTAGGAATTCAAGTGATCGGTTTTACCTGCCTACAGTACAGAATTACTCGTGTTAGCACACAGCACCAGGAAAAGGTACCAAACACAAGAGGAAGTGGAGAGCAGAATGGAGAGGCTGACAGTTCACGGCACAAGGTGATGTGAGGCATTCTAGAGCTATGTGCACACACGCATGTGGGTAATTCAAGGAACACCGAAAACAAGATTCAGGAACATCTGTAAAGCACGTTCAGGCAAAGAACATACCAGGCAGCACTCAGAGAAGGATTTTTTAGGAAGTCGTGCAGGAGGAGGTGGACCCTGATCCCACTCCCAGAATGCCATGGAGTTCTGACAGACCAAAAGTTCCCCGGAAGGCTAAGAGGATGGAGAAGTGCCAATGACAGAAAAGCAAAAAAGAAAAGGATGGGGAGAAAGAGACAAGCAAAACATGCATGCATATGATAAAGTCACAGCAAAAGGGGAGAGAAGAAAATATGGTAGCACAAAGAAAAGCACTACACAGATTATGCTTCGGTTTTTAAGGAAATGTTTAAAATCATAAACGTAGGAACATTTCAACAAAAAAGCAATATATATTTGGAATGTTTTCTACTTCATTTCTACACATCTGAGTTTAGAAAATAGTTAACACATCTTCTGAATGCATTTTTCTTTGATCACAATAATCAAAACTTACTTAAAATTATTCAAATGTATAATTATGGTTTTATTTTCAAGTAGTACAAATAAAGCATACGGATCTTAATCCAAAAATAATTTCTAAACAGTTAAAAATGGTGTCAGCAAGCCAAGGATAAAGCACGAGCAAATACATCTTTAAGTTTAAATTACGCTTGAAACTTAAAAAAAATCTGTTTCTTGTATATTTTTTTCTCTACAGGAGACATATTGACCAAAAATTTATCCTAAACTTAGCCTTTACTTGATGTGGTACCCAGGGAGATTTGTTTTAGAGCCTTATTTTCGGTATATCAAAATTACAAAAATGGGGGGAGGAGGCGTTTTCTGCTGTAAGTCAGTACAAAAGGGTTACTATTTAAAAATAAAACTGAGCCATTTTGTAAAAGAATGCGGAAGAACCTGTACAGCGACAAGTGCTGGGCTGAGCAAGGCTTCCTGGGAAGGCAGCCCACATACCTCCCGCAGGTCGTTGTCCAATCCGATGTGCTCCGAGTGCTGGCGAAGGCGGTCTTTCCTGCGCTGTGCGGTGGCACTCCGGCTTACCCAGCGACTGGAAAAAGAGCCATGCCCAAGAAGGTGCGGGGTAAAACAAACAATGAAACAAACAAACAAAAAAAGTGATCACTTATTTTTAAAATAGAAAAAATGTACTCTTTAAAACAAAAGACCACTTATTTGTCAATCAATTCTTTAAATACAGAACAGCTTTATTACGATATAATTAAATACCATACAATTCACTCATTTAAAGCATACAATTTAGTGGTTTTTATTATATTCAGAAACATGCAACCGTCACTACAATCAATACTTTTAAAAAACTGAGGTTAAAAAATACACAGTATCTCCTCATAATGATCCTCTCCTTTCCACTTTATTGTCCATCAGAGCCCCAAACCCTGGATGAATACCATCCTCTGACTTTTCTATTCTCCTATTTATGTGGATTAGTTCTTGATTTCCGTCATGACTCCCCATGAATCACTTTACCTGACCTTCATCAACTCTCTCCCATTCCCCTCAAAAACTGTTTCAAACCTTTCGCTTTATCCTCAAGTGCCTCCCCTCAATTGACGACCACCCTTGACTCCTTCCTCCTGCCCTCTACTGAAATGACGTATACACACAGACACCTCATCTTTCTTTTAATCCCAAAGCATAAAATATATTGGCCATGCCTCAAAACTAATTCTGCTACCTGGAAGAAACTCCCTGACCAATTTTCTCTTGACTTCAACCCACTGCACTAGTCATCTCTTTTTCTGTATCTCCAATTGTTCCCTCTCAACTGAGTATTTCCCTTCGGCTTACAAGCATGCTGGTCTCTCTCCTGACCCTCTACAGTTATAGTTAAGTTTCATTCTCTCACGAAAAAATTCTTAAAAAGAGAACATGACATGTAAGGCCTCCACTTGTTTACTCTGGATCTTCAGTTTATCTCAATCAGCTTCCCTGGCAGTGCTCTTGAAGCCATTTATATCCCTAACTGCCATATCCAGGGCTATCATTCAGTTCTTAGCTTACCCAAACTCTCTGCTACACTTAGTACTACCTTACAACTCCAGCTAGTTTCAACTATGTCAGTATTTCCAATGCGGTCAGTTCTGTCACCTTCAAGCCTTTGTCCATGACGTTTCCTCCTGATTTCTGTTCTTCTTTCAGATAGCTTCAATGCCACACAGAAAGTGTCCTTCGATTACTCCAAATCTAAACTGTCTACCCCTCTTACACTCCCCAATTTTATTACCTATCACAGTGTGTTGTAAGTACTTATCACTATTTCCTACAAAATTCTCTCTACTATAAACTCTTGGAGGGCTGGTATCATGTCTGTCAGCTGTTTGTTTGGTTTTCTTTTTTTTTTTTTTTAAGATTTATTTATTTATTTATTTTAGCACGTGCACGAGAGAGAGAGAGAGAGAGAGAGAGAGAGGGAGGGGGAGAGAGAGAGAGAGAGATGCAGAGAGCACGAGTGGCAGGGGCAGAGGGAGCTCGAGAGAGAATCTCAAACAGACTCTGCGCTGAGCACAGAGCCCAGTGCGGGGCTAGATCTCACAACCCTGACATCAAGACCTGAGCTGAAACCAAGAGTCGGATGCTTAACTGACTGCGCCAACCAGGCGCCCCTATCAGCTGTTTTATTGGCAGTCTGTACATCACCTGATCCTTCTACAAATGCACTCCAAATAATCAGAGATGCAGTCCAACATTTAGTTTACAGATGTTCTTCACAGCAGGTATGTAGTAACAAATTCTGTTCCTTTATTCCAAGACTCACATTTTGGTTTCTAACTGTTCCTGAAATTAGGATGTGTCTCTATTCCATATGCATGCTTAATGTATAATATTTCCAAAACGCTTTTGAGTTAATAGCAGATCTTACAACCAACAGTTACTCAGAATCAAGTAAATGTGCTCAAAACAACCTAAATCTTCAACAGTAGGGGGTGCTACATAATGAAATCTCATACAGTCATTAAAAAAAAATCAAGTTGCTAGGAATATTAATATGGGAGAATGTTCATGGTACAATAATGAATGAAAAAACAAGCTAAAACACTGTATAAATAATACACTAATCTTGCTTTAAAAAAGTGTGGATATGCACACCAGGATCCATGCAATGGAAGAGCCTAACAGCAAATGTTAACCTCTCATGGTGATGCCATTATGGGTGTTTTAAAATTTACCCTATCACTTTCAAATATTCTAAATTTTCTGATCAGCGTATATTATTTTATATCAAACTATTTAAAAAAATTTTTCAGATCTTGACTTCTTATCCCCATGACTATGTATATTCATAACACTTTTCTAAGAATATCTACTCTTGACTATATCCTGGCCAGCACAGAGCTATATACAATTTAAAAAATGAATTTATGCTTTTGCCATTCAGGAAGAGTCATATTGTATTACTGCCAGTTCATTATTTTTAATTTTTTATTTAATAAAATATGCAATTTACAAAAAGCTTAAAATGAGAATGTGGCTTCTTTTGTTGCTTTTAAAATAATTTATGCATGCCTTTGGTTTCAAGTTTCTGAATCATCTCATTTCAGTCTGCTATTTAGAGGAACACTGAATAATTATGATAAAAACGATAGCAAGAAAGGTAGTCCCTCTTAAAACAGTTAAGAAAAATAGAATTATATTGGGACAAAAAGTGCAAAGCCCTCGTGATGGATCTTTGAAGTAGAATCCTTGGAACTGTCCCAATAGCAAAGGATCAAAGGAAGATTGTGAAAAGGATACAAAGAGAACTAGGGTGACTGAGAAAGAAGATCCAGAAAAAAGCATATTAAGACACTGACAAAGATTCTTTGCTTGGTCGAATTTCAGGTAGGCTCCTGAACCTTCTCCTAGTTGCCTCTGTGCACTTCCTTTTAAAATCCAGTTTTTAACAAGAATCTTGCTAAGTCAGTTCAGCAGGAACCCCCCCCCCC